>NC_044040.1:36845884-37145884 GCF_901765095.1 Microcaecilia unicolor | reverse complement strand
GGAGTTATGGTGAGATGTGTACCTTTTATGTAAAGTCCACTACGATGCCCCCTAGACTGCCCCACTGCTCTGCTGGGATGTCTGTGTGACCAGTCTACTAAGAATGATGGCCACCAGACATCCCAGTGGATGTATGATATTGCCATTTTAACACTTTAAGAGGCATATATAGCGTGTTAAGACCTTCAATGTTTGTGCAGCGCTGCGTATGCTTTGTAGCGCTATGGAAATGCTAAATAGTAGTAGTAGTAGTAAAACACTTTAGTAACTACCCCTCAGAGTAGAGGGCATTTCGATCCAGAAAATTTAAGCAGGAAGGATAAGTTGGTCTCTGGGTCTAGGTGTTAGTAGATCACTCAGTTCATGGGTTAGACCGTCAATGAGACAGGTTAGTTTTATCCTACAAATGTCGTATTGTTGCAGTAGTGATCTTGCTTAGTATGAGAGGAACTGCACGTACAAACATTTACCTTCAAATTCGATATAGGATGCTCAAAGTTAGGCGCAGGGTGCAGATGCATACATAAACACGTAAAGCTATTGGCTAAATTGGTGATAACAATCAATAGTTGGCCATAGTGAGCATTTATTGGCACTAATTACTAGTTAGCATCTGCTGTGTGCCCCTATTCTATTCATCTTGCACACAACTCTTAAGGGGGCGTGGTCAAGAGAGGGGCATGGGCTTTCCCAGGACTGAGACACAGAGTTGAATAAAGAATGATATTCAATAAATTAAAGTTCAACATAGTTCACCAAAATCTGAGCACTTTGAATAAGCTTTGCAGCTATGAATTACTTTATCTGGTTATTTTTGTGTTTTTAGGGGTTATTAAAGGCCAATTATCAAATTAGTGTTTGTAGATTCAAGGTACTTAGCTAATGCTTAGTAGAGAATCAGAGTTACTGTGGAATTAGGAAGTGGTTTCTGTCTAGGGCTGTAACATACATGGACATTGTGGATAGCCTCAGCTATATCATAGATTGGTGACGTTCTTTCAGACTTCTGTTGACTTAGAAATGTGTTTATTTCAAGACAGAAATGCAGCCAAGTTTATTCACTGGAAACAGTAGTGTATATGCTTAGTGCAGTAGTTTATTCTCAATTTAAACTTATCAAAACTTACCTGTGGTCACAAGAGATGTAAGTGCTTAATTGCACATAACCAGAATCAGAACTGGAGCTTACTGCTTAGCAACAAGAGAACATCCAGATAATACTTGGAAATGTGAATTACATCACGCTGTCATCTACTGGAGACCTCAAACGAGACTGTCCAGCTAATGCAGAACAGGAAGGAAGGAGCGAGATTAGCCTACAAGAATGGATTAGCTAAAGCTCATGTTTAGAATTAACGCCATCTGAGGGAAAGGATGAAAGAATTAGCAATTAAGGTTCCTAATTTTTGTTTGTGTTCACGTTTAATGCTGGAATTAACTTTTAACTTATTCACATCGATTTAAAATACAGTGTTAGTTTTACAGCATTATTACTGAGTGTTCTCATAGCAGTGGGTCCAGTGTGAATGTGATGGCACTAGCATCTGAGGCAAGTATGAAAATAGCTATTATAACTAGTTAAGATCCACAGATGATGTGCATTAAATTGAGTATCCTTATTGTACAATGGCATTATTTAGTTTTCTTCTCCCACCAGCCTCGTCCTGTAGGCAGGTACTATCAGTTTGCATTGTGTACATGGGGTGCTGTGTGACCTTTGAATTGCTGATTATTATATACAGGGCTAAAACAAATACCAACATCCAGGTCACATGGATATCTAAAATTTTGAAAAATAAATAAAATCCACAATTTTTTAAAAACTTTAATCTTTATTGTTTCATGAAAGTACAGTAATCCAAACATTACAGAAATAATACCATAAGGTAACAAATTAGATCCACAAAATATTTTTAAAACTAAAATGAAGAGTAAATTTTAATTTTTAAAAAGCTAAGCAAAATAGCAACAGCAAAAAAAAAAAAAAAATTCCTTGGCTTTTAAATTTTGTTTTGACTGGCACTTAAGTTGTCCATATACATTTTCAACACTGATTTTTGTATACCTTGTGATTTGTAATTTCTAAAATTGGTAGTTTACAGTGTCAGTTTGTAGGTCTATAAAGCTGTAAAATCTGAGTGTAGTTCAGGATTAATGACAGCTAAGCATTACCTTCATATATAGAGAAGACTGGAGGTGAGAGACCAGGTCTGGGGAAATAAATCCATGGAGACTCTGCAGAACTACTGCCACAATCCTTGTTCTACGAAGATAGGGGGCCTTTTACAAAGGTTCGCTACCGTTTTTAGCATGCGCTAAATGCTAGAGACATCCATAGGAATATATATGGGTATCTCTAGCTAAAAATGCTAAATCACCTTTGTAAAAGGGGCCCATAGACATTTCAGTTCCTGTCCTGTGTAAGAAGTCGTTGTTTTAATTTCCCATTTTTCATATATTACATCTTTGTTTTGTTTAATTTACTCCTCTGCTTATGAGGTTATTCCATACATCTGCCACCACCTTCATGAAGAAATAATTTTCTGTTCCTGAGTCTAACTCATGATTTGTTCTACATCTTCATTTCTAAGCATAGGGAATTAACATTATACATTTTTTTTCCACAAAGAAGTTGTTGGTGAGTTCAAAGAATAATCTTCCAGATAGGGAGAAGATGAGGGATTGACAAAGGAAGCAACTGCAAGCTGTTGCTGTAAATGAAATATAAGTGTTAGCAGAATACAAATAATACCATAATTAGGCATCATGGAAGTACATTCCTGTAACAGTTATGATACTCATGATGTCAGCACAATACACTTAAATATCTTAATAGGCAGCATATTAGAACATTCATGTAACATAAATATACTCACAACATCGTTATGTACAAGTGAAGCAACTTAATAGGCAGCCGAGGGGACAAGTGCAGTTGAGACACAGACAAGACGGGTAGGACAAAGTCATTGGGATAAATAGATGGGTGGCCAAATTGAAGGCAAATTATATGTGCAGTTCAATACGATATGTGGATCAGATCTTAATTACAATGTGTGCAACAAGCTAGTCCATATGTGGAGTGAGTAGATAGTCACCACATGCAATAAGGGCTAGGGAAAAAAGAGCCAGGTTAATTGAGCATACTCATTCTGGAGTGGAGGAGTGGCCTAGTGGTTAGGGTGGTGGACTTTGGTCCTGAGGAACTGAGTTCGATTCCCGGCACAGGCAGCTCCTTGTGACTCTGGGCAAGTCACTTAACCCTCCATTGCCCCATGTAAGCCACATTGAGCCTGCCATGAGTGGGAAAGCACGGGGTACAAATGTAACAAAAATAAAATATATACTATTGGAGATTCTACATGGAATGTTGCTATTCCACTAGCAACATTCCATGTAAAAGGCTGCGCAGGCTTCTGTTTCTGTGAGTCTGACATCCTGCACGTACGTACAGGACGTCAGACTCACAGAAGCAGAAGCCTGCGCGGCCACATTGGTGATCTGCAAGGGCCGACTTCTACATGGAATGTTGCTAGTGGAATAGCAACATTCCATGTAGAATCTCAAATAGTAGCAACCGTGGAGGAGTGGCCTAGTGGTTAGGGTGGTGGACTTTGGTCCTGGGGAACTGAGTTTGATTCCCACTTCAGGCACAGGCAGCTCCTTGTGACTCTGGGCAAGTCACTTAACCCTCCATTGCCCCATGTAAGCCGCATTGAGCCTGCCATGAGTGGGAAAGCGCGGGGTACAAATGTAACAAAACAAAAAAAATACTATCCCCTGTCTGTGTTGCTTGTACCTACCCTCTCTCACACCTTTTGATACCATCTGCCATGATGATGATGAAACATTTTATTCTTTTCTTTTTTATAGACAATGATTTGCAAGGCACCAACAGCTCAGGGTCACTGGGTGGCCTGGATGTACGCAGACGAATCCCCATAAAATTAATTTCAAAACAAACTAACAAAGCCAAAGTTTCCCCTCATGCTCCGAGAACTATGAGCAGGATGCCTTCAAAAACGCAAGCTGGCGAGGAAGGTAAGGGCTGGTGAGCTTACTCCTGCTAACGCAGAATTGTGTCTCCCAAGGGTATTTTCACTGCTAGATCGTCGTATTCCTGTTATATTTATTGGTGTGTATTGTATTTATTTATTAGGATTTATTTACTGCCTTTTTGAAGGAATTCACTCAAGGCGGTGTACAGCAGCGTATGTCTTATGTCTTGGTACTGGGTGTTTCACATGTTCAGTGTCACAATATGAGATCAGTAGTTTGATTGATTTTAGGTAGGAAAAAATAAATGTGACACGTGATAGACAAAGATGCATAATATAGTACAAGAGAGTACATGGAAACCATTTTGTTGCAGTGCTTTTCAAATACAATCCTGTTGAAAATGGCCTTGCCTTTAAGGTCACTTTCATTTGGGTAATCACAAGCCTATAGTCCATCTTCCCTCCCCCCGTCTTACCCCTTCAAATGTGGACCTGTTTTATAGAGCAGATAGATCGAACCAGTTGCTAAATACATTTAAACATTTTTTTTTGTTCTTTTTTGTGACTGTATGAAAGATTAAGGGGTTCTGTTAACAAAATGTGGCCTTGGTGCGCCCTTATGTGGGTCTTTCCCATGCGCTAAGGCTATTTTTATCGCAGTCGTAAAATGGCCTATTTTCTATTTTTTGTATTAATGGCCATGCGCTAATGTTATCATTAGCACATGGCCATTTTAAGAAATGACTGTGTGAGCACTTACTGCCACCCATTTTGCAGGCATTAAGGGGCTCCTGTGTTATCTGTGTGCTGACCAGTTACCATGCAGTAATATAGATGTGCTAACTGGTTAGCATAGTAATGCCCATGCTGCCTCTGACACGCCCCCTCAAAAAAATAGAAACAGTTTTTTTAGTGCTCGTTTAGTGCGCACACAATTAGAAATTACTGCAGGATGCCCAAGTGCCTTATTTTTAGCTGCCGTAGGCACGCATTAGCGCCTTACACAGCTTAATAAAAGGACCCCTAAGTAAGCTGCACAGGATAGTGAGTCTGAAGTGGCATTGGTTTTAAAGCTACTATGGTCAAGCCTGCAGACTTCAGTCTAAACTGGAAGAGCTCTTCGTAGCCTGGGTTTTGCTGGCATGTCTGTAAACAGTATTTTGAGTTACGTGTGCATTGATGTTTTTTCCCTATGCTCCATGGTTCACAACAGGATGAGCTGAAAATGCCGTTAGGTGTAATAAACCCTGCCCTATTTTTTTTTAACCCTGGTCCCACTCATTTCCTAGGCATTGGCTAAACCCTTCAGGTCAGACATCCCAGGAATCCTGTTCAGAAGGAATGGATCCTCAGGAGCTTAGCCGAGATTGGGTGGCGGGGCTGGTGGTTGGGAGGCAGGGATAGTGCTGGGCAGACTTATACGGTCTGTACCAGAGCTGGTGGTTGGGAGGCGGGAATAATGCTGGGCAGACTTATACGGTCTGTACCAGAGCTGGTGGTGGGAGGCGGGGCTGGTTGGGAGGCAGGGATAGTGCTGGGCAGACTTATACGGTCTGTACCAGAGCTGGTGGTGGGAGGCGGGGCTGGTTGGGAGGCGGGGATAGTGCTGGGCAGACTTATACGGTCTGTGCCCTGAAGAGGACAGGTACAAATCAAGGTAAGGTATACACAAAAAGTAGTACATATGAGTTTATCTTGTTGGGTAGACTGGATGGACCGTGCAGGTCTTTTTCTGCCATCATCTACTATGTTACTATGAGGCATATTTTCAAAGCACTTAGCCTTCCAAAGTTCCATTATGTTACTAGGATATACAAACACAAAGTTCAAGATGTCGAGCTGAGCTAAGTCTCGGTAGGCCGAAGAGTATTCTTTTCTGGGCACTCTTTGTTTCATTCACACACACAAAAGGCATCAGTCTCTGTATTTCAACTTCAGCTTGCTTTAATAGTAACTTGAAAACACAATTCATAAACTTGTCAACTTGGTCTGTACATTTGAGGGCTTTTCAGATGGTCGTCACAGCGTTAAACATAATCTCCAAATGTTATCAGGGCGTTCAAATCACAATACAGTTCTATCTCAAATCTTCTCTATTTGCAAAACAGAACAAAGTACTTGGTAATATCCCCATAGACTTTACTGTCAAAGTCATCTCCACTTGATTAACTCAGTTCTGAACAGGGATCATTCACACATGCAGTGCCAGTAGTTGAGGCCCTCTCCTATCTGGCGTGTCTTTTTCCCCAAGCACTCTTAATCGTTCCCAAGTTGGGAACACTCCGCAGGCACCCTCTGCTTTGTAGCAGGGACTTCAATCACCACACACTGCAAACTCCTCCTGTCTTGGTTCCCAGGACTTCTCCCTCAGTGTTCAGGGTCTCAGTAGGGGTGGGCTACCAAAGACCAGAATTTTCTCTATGTAGTGCCTTTTATTACTTCTTGGCCCTGCCCCCATGGGTTGGCCCTTCACAAAACCTCCCACCAGACTGGCAGTCCCAGCCCCTGTTGTCTTAGTGACCTCCCTGAAAATCCTTCTGCCTGCTGCAGAGACTATTTTCAGGGGGTCACATGGGGATTTTCATAAGTGCAGTCAGTGGTGGCAATCCAGTAAATAGAGTGTTTGTTTGTAATTGCAAGCTGAACAGCCTTTTAGTACAGCTGTAGAACATAGTTATAGTAGGAACAAGTCGAAACATACAGGCAATGCAGGACTGGAAGGGGCACAGCAAGGAAAATGCAAGTCTGTATACAAGTGATGATAAAGGCAAAGATTTGTGTAAAGTAGGCTCCAGATTCATACAGATAATAATAGGATCAGCAGAACAGACAGGCCTCCAACTTGACTATCCCTGAAGCTGTTGAAGTAAAAGTTTTTGAGAATGCTGCAGGGATAATTCACAGCCCTGGATGGGAAGGAAATTTGCAATGGATGATGTTCTTTCCTTCCCAGCTGACACCTACAAGTGGGCTTCAGGGCCTATGCCTATTTGAAGATTTTTGTTAATCTTTCCAACAGTTGCTCCTTTGGGTTTTTGGGCTACAGCACCTTCATTTGCATCTGCCTGAGAGTTTTCCTTTCTTTATATTTCCTGGCCGCTCACCTGAGTCAATCATTGTAGTAAATTTGTTCTTTAGAAGCGACAGACCTAGTGCACCTTCTGTAGGTATGCCATTGCAATATGACTGGGACATTCCCGTTTCCCCCCCCCCTCCCCCCACCTCCTGGGGCTGCCACCTCTTGATGCATCCGCAGCTGATGCAGGAAACAGAGGGGTAGAGCTGACAGTTGCGCCCAGGGCTTCTGCAGAGCAACGTGTTACCACTGGACTGGCACATACCAGATACTTTTTTTATTTTTTAATTGAAAATTTTACAATCAATTCAAATATTCCACTTGTACTGAAAAAGAACAATAATAAATGAATGGTAAAAATCTTTTCTTGATGCTAAAAGTTTATCTCCAGCCCTCAAATTGAGAGATTCAATTTCAAAGATATTAAGGAAAATAAATTTATACAACCAATGAAAAAGATAACTGACCTAAGGCTCTAAAGGCCTCTTTTATCAAGCCATGCAGCAATGCCGATGGAGCCCATTCAAAATGAATGGGCTTTGTCAGCATCACTGCAATGGGAGCAGCTAGTGTGGCTTGATAAAGAGGCCCTAAATCAGGAGAAATTAGCTATTGAGCTTCCTTAGCAGATGACTGAAGTCGTCTTCAAGCTATTCAGCTCTAAGATAAGTTGCTCTTTGATGTTATTTTGATAATTCAACACTTTTTTGAGCACTTCTGAGTTTTGCTGAGCACTGCATATTATGTTAATGGAAGGGTTTTGCAGATGATGCAGCCGTGATCTGTTTGGATCATCATTGCTCCCTGCAATCTAACAGTGTTTGAGCGACTTTGAGGCTTTTCCTTCCTACTTTTTCATAATTTACTTTTGGATTTCATAGTCACACCTGTGGATGATTTTTATGTTATAGCTTTCTGCATCGGTTATTCCACATCCCTTGAGTTTCTATAGTTCATTTAGGCAATAAACAGGTCACTTTTCACAAGGCTGTATGGCAGACTAGTAAAAAAGGCCCGTTTCTGAGAGCAATGAAATGGGCGCTAGCAAGGTATTTGTTTTGTGCAATAAATGTGTTGAAGAGGATTTTGTGCCAGGGTGGCCCCCCTCCCTCCCTCCCAGGTGGAAGTGTGTGTTTGTGACTGAGAGAGAGTGATTGTGGGCAAGTGTGTTTGTGAGAGAGAGAGAAGTGTGTGTGTGTAAATGAGAGTGTGTGGCAGGGTGTCGCTCCTCCCCCCCCCCTTCCCTCCCTGCTTCCTTGCCTGCCTGCGAGTGAAGGGAAGTGATGTCAGTCGTGCTTAGCATGTCGACTGTTGTGTCTGAAGTGGTGGAGGAAGGAGTCCACCGTGTTTACCTACCGCCACTGCATTTTGTTCGCTGTCGCCGTTGCGGTCCTCTGAGGCGCAGATATGAAGGCTGTGGAAGTCCTCTCGCGCCCTCGATGTGTAAACACGAGGGCGGGGCGGGCGCCAATGCTGTTTGTAGGGGGTTGCATAGCGGCATTCGCAGTGGCGTTTGTAGTGTGTGTTATGTTCAGCTGCCCTCAACGTGTTGACGCAAGGGCGGGGCGGCGATGGTGTTCGGACGTCATGAGGATTTCACAACGTTCGGACGCGAGGGCCGGGCGGACACTTGTGGGGACACATTCTGATCTACGCCGCCTCACATTCCGGAAGTGCAACTTCACGCCTTGCGAATTATGTGCAGAAGAGGCGTGGCTGGGGGCAGGTGAGTGACAGTGAGGGGTGAGGGGCAGGGAATGGTGGAGTGACAGTGAGTGGTGCTAAGAATTACTGGGTGAGAATTATTTATATAGATATGTTTAATTTCCGGTATTTTCAGTCATGCTCAATCATGTACAAAGAACTTGCCTTTAGTTTAGCCACCCATTTATTTATCCCAGTTGACTGTACAACTCATCTTGTCCACATCTATATATTTATTTATTTATTTGTTGCATTTGTATCCCACATTTTCCCACCTATTTGCAGGCTCAATCTGCACTTGGCCTCTCAGCTATATTGTAAGCTGCATTGTAGAAAAGCATTAGTATCATAGCAATGTTATTTGAATGTTGTAATGAATGCTTATTATTTATTTCATTAATATTATGCTGACATTGTAGTTTATCATTGTTATTTGAATTTCAGTGCTGTTAAATGTGTATATTTTTGATCCTGTTTCATGGTAATCCTATTATTAGATTTCAATTTGCTGTTTTCAAGTTTACCTCATTTTTTTTCATTTATGTTTATATTTGTTCATTTTACTATTATGCTGTTAATAAAATTGTAAGTTTGATGTTAAGCTGTACCTACTGTATACCACCTTGGGTGAATCTCATCATAAATGTAGTTAATAAATCCCAATAAATAAAAAAAAGAAAAAATAGATTGTGCAGAAATGTCCCACTCTGGTAGTCTGATAGCTAAAGAACGTACTTTGTGAATTCCAGCTACTACTATTACTATTTAGCATTTTTATAGCGCTACAAAGCGTACGCAGCGCTGCACAAACATAGAAGAAAGACAGTCCCTGCTCAAAGAGCTTACAATCTAATAGACAAAAATAAAGCAAGCAAATCAATGTGTAGAGGAAAGAGGAGAGGAGGGTAGGTGGAGGCGAGTGGTTACAAGTCAAAAGCAATGTTAAAGAGGTGGGCTTTCAATCTAGATTTAAAGATGGTCGAGGATGGGGCAAGACGTAGGGGCTCAGGAAGTCTATTCCAGGCGTAGGGTGCAGCTGAATACAGACTTCTTTTTATGTGTTTTCCCTTTTATTCCTGAAGGATTTAACTACAAAGAAGATGAAAGGTATGACTGCAAAGTAGGGGATGTATTTGGCAGCCAAAGAAGATTTCCTGGACACATATTTTGGGACTTTAAGGTACCATTGTGCCAATTTAGTGTTTTTGATATCTGTCTTGGGTGCGTGCTGTGAAGGTGCAGCTGCTGAATCTTTCACATCTAGAGAGAAGGAACAGTATCCTGCAGGTGGTGAGGCTTGTGTGCCTGACAGCTGGGAGAGATGCCCTTAGCACAGTAAGAAGGGGTTAAGAGTTAGGATAGGAAAGTGTGGTGCCCTAAGATGCTGAAAGGGGATGGGATTTGATATACTGTCTTTCTGTGGTTACAATCAAAGTGGTTTACGGTTTACATATTATATACAGATACTTACTTATTTTGTACCTGGGGCAATGGAGGGTTAAGTGACTTGCCCAGAGTCGTTCTCAGACCACTGCAGTAACCATTAGGCTACTCCTCCACTCAGGATTATATAGCTGGAAGATGAGATACCTCGGCTAGGAGTAAGGAAGGCAGGAGCAACTGGGCAGACTGGGTGGGCCAGATGGTTCTTATGCGCCAGCATGCACACCTTTTTAGTCAATGGTTCCCCCCTCCCCTACACCTTGTGCATTAATGTTTTGGGGATGTATAACTTTTGAGAGTTTAGAGGTATGCTGTTAAAACCAGTTACAGTGCTGCTCTTACAGGGCAAGGTACAGTTGTGCTGTCTGCTAAAGATTTTACCTACCCTTATTGCACCCTTTGGTTTACATTTGGCTGTTGGCAGGTGATGGATGATAAAGTGGAGGAGTGGCCTAGTGGTTAGGGTGGTGGACTTTGGTCCTGGGGAACTGAGTTCGATTTCTGGCACAGGCAGCTCCTTATGACTTTGGGCAAGTCACTTAACCCTCCATTGCCTGCCGCATTGAGCCTGCCATGAGTGGGAAAGCGCGGGGTACAAATGTAACAAAAATAAAATAAAATAAAGCAGGCGTTAAACTGATAATTGAGTGTACGCTTCTAACATTACTCGGAGCAAGATTAGCAAACTTTAGAGTACTGTGTGCTATGATTGGGGAGAAATGTATATTTTTTTTACATTTATGGATGTCTGTTTTCTTTCTTGGGTTTGAACACAAGTTCTATATTCTTTACTTTGTGTTCAGCTCCATTCTCATTCCCCATCAAGATACTTCTGAGGCTAAGGGAGTTGTCCTTCTGACCCCGCACAAGATGAGAAGAAAGCCTTGGATTTCAAATTTCTCTAAGTGGCTTAGGTTGTGAATGCAGTCCTTTTGTATGGATGAGTCTCAGACCATTGAATGGAAATAGATCCAAAGGAGGGATTTCCATATTGTTGCTATTTGATACTGCCTGAAATGTAGTTTCATGGCTGGCCTAACCATCAGGCCAAACGGGCAATTGTGTAAGGCGGCATCTTTCTGGGGGGGGGGGGGGGGGGGGGGGGGGGGGGGGGGGCAAGCACAGCCTCACAAATAGAATCATCAGCCTTTTTTTTTTCATGTTGGTGTAAATATTTTTATGCAGGTGTAGCCAGGCAGTATGTGCCGATCACTATTGCAGCAATAAGTTTGCTTCTTGACAGTATAGTAGGCAGAGAGCTTACTTAACCACAGAGTTTATGCATGATGACATTTTGCTTCTTGGTAGCTTATGTGGATTTTTAGTTTTCACTGTTTTTTCTAGAGAAATTAACTGATTTTCATTGAGCTCTGAGTTAATTCTAGATAACTGTAATTTTATTTTTCTATAGATAAACCTTCTGGGAGAAAAAGATGATATGCCTGTCCATTTCTGTGACAAGTGTGGGTTGCCTATTAAAGTCTATGGACGTATGGTAAGAATCGTTACACCCTTTAAGCCAGAGAAGTGCACAGGAGTCCTAGTGCAGTGTAGATTATGTGAGATTCTTGGGTTGCATTCCCAGACATGAATACTGCTACTTCTTTGACACATGAGCTCGGACTGTGGTAGAATAAGTTCTCCCAGCCCCTAGGGGGAGCTGTGCTGGCTGTTGCACGGTGTAGGATTTAAGAGGCATGCTAGAAGAATTCTGCAGGCAGATGCAGTTTGTGTGACTAGAGTTAAGAGAGCAAGGGAATGCAATTGTAACTACATCTTGTAGAAACACTTACTTTATATTTGAAAGGATTTTATTCACTACGATAGATAAAAGGACCAGATGCCCGACGTGGGCCGTGTTTTGCCCTTTGCAGGGCTGCAAAGGCCACTAGGTATGTGGCATAGGTATAACCTATGTGATAAGAGCTCTCTCTCCATCACACTCTGCAGCACAACTTGCAGCTGTAGTAAATAAATTCCTTTTAAATGTAAGATTTCTTCAGATCTGTTCCTTTGCTTTTACCACATTGGATATTGAAGATTGTCTGCTCTATTTTTTTTTTTAAACACCTATACAACAAAAATATATAACATACACATCAATTAATATTTACAGTGTTTTAAAAATTGAGTTTAATTACCAGACTTTCCAAACTCCAAGCTTAAGGCATGTTATGGTTCAGGTGCATTAGGAATTTCCCTGCACCAGAGATCATACAGTCTAAGAGTCTGATGTAATAACTGCTCAAATCTAATTTTGTGTGCACTATGATTACTTCCAATGTAGCAAGTATTATAAGTACGCACAAACTCAGCACTAACCTGGGAGTAAACCACTGCACAGTTAGTATGTAAATGCATTCTAATTACTTCCAGTGCACCAAACTGTACCAAATGAAATGTTACTGTACTCCCAGAGGTGAAACAAATTTTCAGGTTCTCATTAACTTCAATCAGTGTCAGTGGGAAGTTAGCACAGATCCTGAAAATTAGTGTCCTCCTGGACTGGGGACCTCAGAGTAGGGTTTCACAAGCTCAGACACATCTGGCTAATCTGGAAGTTTAAATTTCAGAGCCATGCTTTATTCTCCTCTTCTCCCCCTCTGCCACCAGTATTACTTAGCTGGTGCCAGGAAAGTATCCAGTGTTCCCTTCTTTCTGCTGCTGCAGGCTTTGAAACTGGTGGCAGTTCAGCTGATGTCCATGAGATCAGCTTAGTCTCGGGGAATTTATCTCTAGCATATTCACTGCAGCTGGCTTGATTACCTGACTGACTGGTTCTTCCTCAGGACAGGTTTGGAAACCACTGATTTACAGAATGCAAGATAGACAGGAATGCATGTGACTATGTGGACTGTTATACTTGAAGGTTTATGCCTCAATAAATCTTCCAGTCCATAAACTGCCAGTGGCCCTTGTCATTTTGGGGTGAAGAGCGTAAGAAAAGCATTTCATGAATTTTCAGTTGCTTAAGATGTAACTGTCCTGTTTTTTTCTGTTTACCCAGATCCCATGCAAGCACGTGTTCTGCTATGACTGTGCAAGTCAGCACGAGAAAAAAGGAGACAAGATATGCCCAGGGTAAGCATGTTGGAAATCCTTTTGCTCAGAGGATGGTGTAGTAATCCAATAGGACATAAAATAGTCTTGGAGTGCACATGCCCCGTGTTTTAATGTAATGTGACAGTGCACACGCAAGTGCTCTTTTAACTTTTTCAGATTTTATTTGTATTGTAAGTGGCTTTTTTGGTGATTGATATTTTTTATAACCGAGAAGGGATAAATTAGTGACCTCTACTGGTAATTTCAGTTTTTATGCCAAAATAATGTTTTTGAGAATTAGTGAAGCGGTCCAGCTCAGTGATAGCAAATGGTTTTTTTTTTAATAGAAAATGATCCTGAAATACTACATTATAAAAGCAAAGATATTAGCCCCCAAAAATTATATAAGCGAAAGGCTCTCATTGAATGTCTGGGTCATCTATGTAGGTAGTCCAAGGGTTACAGCTGCTATTTAGACTCACATATGGATTTAATCATAGTCCTCTTTAAGTGAAAGAGTGCATTTGGGGGGGTCTTTTACAAAGATGCAATAGTGTTTTTAGTGTGTGCTAAATGCTTGAGACACCCATATATTCCTATGGGTGTCTCTAGCGTTTAGCATGAGCTAAAAACACTCGCACACCTTAGTAAAAGGACCTCTAAATTCTGTAAGTTCACATTTTCAAAAAAAAAAAAAAAGGCCCAAAAAACATCATGAAGTGGCAGCTGGACATTTTTCTTTCATAAATGTCCCAAGTTCAGAATTTTGACCCTAGACGTTTTTCTCCATAGTTCGTCCCAATTTCGGGGGGGGGGGGGGAGGAGTTTGGGTGTGACCTGGGCAGCACCAGAAAATACACATTTTTCTGCAGTAATGGAACAAAACAAAAATGCCTAGGGCCAAAATTAAGATGTTTTTGGCTAGACCTATTACAATCAAGAATAAATTGCCAAAAAGTGCCCTAAATGACCCAGTGACCACTGGAGGGATTAAGGCATAACCTTCTCTTATATCCCCAGTGGTCACAGAGCCCCTCCCTCCCCTTAAGATGTGACAGTACATACTAGGCTCTGATAGCTTCAGATGTGATGGCCATTCTAGTTAGAGCAGCAGGCAGGTCCCTGGACTAGCCTTGTGGTAAATGGCCATTTTTCTCAGTGGAGGAGAGTGAAGAGTACAGTGCTGCTGGGATCTATACTGGGACCGTTGCTATTTAACAGATTTATAAATGATCTGGAAATCGGAACGACATGTGAGGTGATTAAATTTGCAGATGACACAAAACTATTCAAAGGTGTCAGAACACATGTGGATTGTGAAAAATTGCAGGAAGACCTTAGGAAACTGGAAGACTGGGCATCCAAATGGCAGATGAAATTTTCATGTGGACAAATGCAAAGTGATGCACATTGAGAAGAAGAAACCAAATCATAGTTACCTGATGCTGTGGTCCACCTTAGGAATCGGCACTCAAGAAAAAGACCTCAGTGTCATTGTAGACAATACGCTGAAATCTGTCCATTTTGCGGCAACGGCCAAAAAAAGCAAACAATGCTAGGAATTATTAGGAAAGTGATGCACAAAAAGACCAAGAATATTACAATACCTCTGTATTGCTGTGTGGTGCGACCTCACCTTAAATATTGTATTGTGTTCAATTCTGGTCGCCATATCTTTAAAAAGATATAGTGGGATTAGAATAGACTCAAAGAAGAGCAACCAAAATGATGAAGGGGATCGAACTCCTCTCATTTGAGGAAAGGCTAAAGAGGTTTTCAGCTTGGGAGAGACAGCTGAGGTGGCATAATTAAGGTCTACAAATTCCTGAGTGGAGTAGAATGGTAAAAATGAATTGATTTTTCAGCTTTTCAAAAAGTACAAAGACTAGGGGATACTTGATGAAATTACATGGAAACGCTTTTAAAACAAATAGGAGGAAAAAAAATTTCTCTTGAAAAATAGTTAAGCTCTAGAACTTGTTGCCGGAGGATGTGGTAACAGCAGTTAGCGTATCTGGGTTTAAAAAAGGTTTGGATAAGTTCCTGGAGAAAGAGTCCATCATAGTCTGTTATTCAGACTGACATGGGGGAAGCCACTGCTTGCCCTGGGATTGGTAGCATGGAATGTTGCTATTGGGTTTCTGCCAGGTTCTTGTGATCTGGATTGGCCACTGTTGGAAGCAGGATACTGGGCTAGATGGACCATTGGTTTGACCCAATATGGCTATTCTTATGTTCAGTGGCTGGTTTTTGAGCATTTTTCTCTTAGACGGGTTTCTTTTCCAAAATGGTCCCAAAAGAAAAAGGCACTGAATACAGAATGTCTAGAAAAAGGCAACTTTCGAACCAAAAAGAGGTTAAAAAATGGCAATATTAACCACTCGATTTTGGACGTTTTATCAAAAATGCCCCTTATAATGTCACAGTGGACTGCATAGATGACTCGGATATTCATTATGAGAGTCTCTTTTCACTTATATAATTTTTTGAGCTAAAATCTTGGCTTCTATAATATAGTATTTCAGGAGTGTGTTTTTGTTTTTTGTAAACATCATTTGATCTGTTTTTGGAGGTGTTATTTTTTTATTTGCTTTATAGAAAATTAACATATTGTTACCAAGCCCACTCATTGTAAAGTAGGACTCCAATTGAAGACTTACTGGCTTTGATATGTCAGTAAAAGTAAGCTTCCTGTCGTCCTCAGAAGTATCCAGAAAGAAATGTAATTGCTGTTTGATTTAAGTAATGTGTGCTTTTTTTCTTATTTAGCTGTAGTGACCCTGTTCAGCGAATTGAGCAATGTATGCGAGGCTCTCTCTTCATGTGTAGCATTGTGCAGGGGTGCAAAAGAACGTATTTGTCTCAGAGAGACTTGCAGGCTCACATCAATCACCGACACATGAGAGCTGCAAAACCGGCTACACGGCCTCAGCCTGAGCCCATTCACCCACCAATGGCGCCACCTCCTGCAGAAATTCCAGATCGATTCATAATGCCACCGGATAAGCACCATATGAGTCATGTTCCACCAAAGCCACACATCCTGATGCCACCACCTCCGATCCAGCATGTGCCACATGAGCATTATAATCAGCAGCATGAAGACATGCGGGCATCCCCAGCTGAGATGGCCATGGCGCCGCCTCGTTCAGTGAATCAGGACACGTTTCGGATTTCTACAAGAAAGCATAGCAATTTGATAACTGTCCCTATTCAGGATGATTCCAGTTCTGGGGCTCGAGAGCCACCTCCGCCTGCCCCAGGCCCTCCTCACCACCATCCTGAATATCCAGGTCAACCAGTGGTAACCCACCCTCATCATATCATGCCTCCCCAGCAGCACTATGCACCACCCCCTCCTCCACCTCCACCAATAAGCCATCCAATGCAGCATCCTCCCCAGGCAGCAGCTACCCCTCATATAGTTTACAGCCAGGCTCCACCCCCACCAATGACATCTGCTCCACCGCCAATTACTCCTCCCCCTGGACATATTATTGCCCAGATGCCTCCATATATGAATCATCCTCCTCCAGGACCTCCCCCTCAACATGGTGGCCCACCTGTAAATGCTCCCCCTCCTCGTCACTACAATCCTAACTCATTGCCGAAGTTCAATGAAGATCAAGGAACTCTCAGCCCTCCTTTCACACAGCCTGGGGGCCTGAGCCCTGGTATGTGGCCTGCTCCAAGGGGACCACCTCCACGAATGCAAGGCCCTCCACCTTCTCAAGCCCCGATTCCTGGACCACATCATCCTGATCAAACTCGATACAGGCCATACTATCAATGATGAATGCAGTACACCCTGGGGATGGATATAGCTGCAGCTTCACTTGTAGACCTATAGCCAGTCTTTTGAGTAATAGACCCATTTCTAAAACGTTGTTTAACTGTTGCCATGACAGAAGGACATGGTGGGAACATTTTCATTGTTTTAAGCTTTGATCTTAGGACTTTAACACAAAATTTATTGTAGTGCAAATATGTGACTTAGAAAAACCACAGCTATATTTTAAGACTGTGTCCCTTAGTGTTGTAACTTTTCCCGTGCGATAACTTTTCTCTGTTTTCTAGAGCAGGAAAATCTCATACACACACACACATATTGCTCTTTCTTGTATATTGTTTGTTAAATTTGCTGTTTAGTTTTATTTGTGATGCATTTTGTCAACATGTATAAAGTTTAAATATGATTGTAAAGAGCATATTTTTTACATGAGACTGAACACAGTAACATACTGCTTCTTCAGAGCATTGATCTGTTTTTCCTTTATTTGCCCACATCCAATTAATACTCGGAGCTAACAAAAAGGGGGGGAAAACCCCCACCTTTCCCCAGATTTTATTTTAGCAGCAGATTCCTATACCTATATTGAAACATGTATCAAGATGAAGCAAAGTTCATGCTTGAAGAACTTGAAAACCTGAAATAGAAAAAAAAAAGTACAGGGCAACTTAAAATAAAGCCTTTCCGGATTTACATTACGGAGCAGGTGTGCTAATGACCTTTTATTGTGGAAGATGTTTACCTGCATTCTCAGAATGGAAATTTCTGATATTTAAGTGCTGTTACACCCGTGCAATGCAGCGTAAATGTCCTGCTTAAAGGAATACTTTGTCATTCTGTAAATCTGATGCTTTGTTTTAGAAATATGACTGCAGATTAGGCCATTTGGGTGCTAGCTGCCCAATGTACTTCTGTTGCAAAGCCATAGACCTCAGTTGATATCTGGGTTTCCTTTCATGTCTTCCCCTCTAAGGATTCCTTCATACTCACCTAAGCTCGCTTCTATTTTGGGACTTTTTCACTAAAGTTAATACGTATTACTAGGGAATAGGCCCCATTAGGCCTTGAATTGCTGACTAATGCAGCTGAGGGGGCAGTAGGCCTGTTGCCACAGACACAGCACAGCCCTTCCTGGCTCAGATGGGGGCAACCTGACTTCTAATTGAGATAGCCCTCAGCAGAAGTTGGACCAACTGTATTGCCAATAGCTGCAATGGGAAAGAGAGTTTAAAAGTAGCAACTGCGAGTCAGCTCATCCTCTTACACTGTCCCTGGTTACTAGACCTCCCATGTGGCCACTTTAATCTTCAGCTGTTCCTTCAGGGACAGCTGTATTAGGCAGTAGCAAGCTTGGCATGTGGAATTTTGTTCATCCTTCCTTCCAGGTACTGTAGAGTTTCTTGACGCACTTGTAACAAGGTGTCTTTAGCTATAGTTACAATCATTTTGTTGCTTCTTTTACAGATTGGTCCCCAGCAGCTCTAGGGCTCCACTAGACCCAGGCCACAGGTCATTCCCCCAGGCTAAGGTGAAAATTTAAAAATTAAGAAAATAAAAAGCTATGATCATGCCATTCTCCAAATTCAAGTCATTTTTGGCATTAATCAGATTGGGCATTGTGAAGTTGGGAGAGGAGTGGACCCATTGGATGCAACTGGGTAGGGTTGAGAACTAATGTGGCCTATGACAAATTTGTCATATGTATGACATGTTTGTTGATGTACTTAATGTATACCACTGTTACCACATTAAGTGAATCGGTCCTCAAATTACTTCTTTTAGAAGGTCAGAGGTCAATATTTTTTAACTAATATGTTTTTGGGAAAGTAGTTCATAAAAGATCAAGAAAATGCTTAGAGTGAAAGAAAACCACAAGGAAAGATGAGCAGGCACAGAAGTAGTTCCAACGCAGCTGTAAGTGGCCAGTCTAGGAAGAGACTGTAGAGGAAAAGGGGGAAATATGGTACCACAGAATTGAAGCATGTTGTAGTCTTTCTGCAGCTTTCAAGTTTTCCTTTTCCATTTAAAAAATGTTACTGTATTTGTTTTTATTGGCTTTCTAAGAGATTCTTATGGGTCACTTAAATGACCATCATTTTGAATTCCTGTAACCTGTAGTACTTGTTGACTCCTGCCATAATTTTCCACAAGCGGATGGCCAAAATAAATGTCCGTTTTCAAAGCATAATTTGTGAAATTTCTGCATAGTTAACCTTGCAGTTAGATGTTTGATTCCTCCCCCCCCCCCCCCCCCAACAAATATATTTTATCTCAGTTTGCACAGACTTTAAAACTCAGGAAATGTGGATGCAAATAAATACGGATTTTAATCATGGTATATATGCCAAACATTCTTGAATATTAAGAACTGCCCTATGCTGTGTGCTACATCTCTTTAAAAAAAAAAAAGCTTTTTTGGGGGGTGGTGGGGGGGAGGGTGCTATGATGCTCACTATTAGGGTAAATGATCCTCAGATGGTTTCTGGAATAAATAAAGTTGCCAGTACCATTTTAACCTTGTTTCTTTTAATAGAAGTGAGAAAGTATATTATTACTTTTGATTTGGACTTGGAGTCGGTGCACCAAACCTTTTTTTTTTTTTTATTTGAAAGAAGTCTTTATTGTTCAATGAAACATAACATAACATAACATACATTGCACAAACATCAATTAAGTGCTACTCTATTGTAAGTACAAAGAATCTAATAACAGTTTCTTCACTGTGGTGAGTAACAGTTTCATCATTCAATTATTAACATCGCGTAACTTCAAATTTTTTCTTTTATTCCATTTTATTCCCCCTTCCCTTCCCCTCGATCTAACAATCCCCCCCCCCACTACCCACCCTCCCTCCAAAAGGACACAGCTGACCATTAACAGTCATGGTACATTCGGATAATCAACATGCTATACTGATAGATCTTCAGAGGGGACATTGTTCCAAACCAATTTCCATTTTCCCATCTGATTTTTGCGTTCAGCCATCAGTCTCTCCATTTCACTTACATACCTCAGTTTGCGAAGCCATTTTGTTATTGGGGGAACCCCCTCCCTTCGCCAGTGTGAGGCTACGACCACCCTTGCCATTCCCACTACATGTTTCGCCAGGATCTGTTTACATGCTGTTAAGCCTGCAATCCGAGCAGAGAACAGAAACACCTCAGGGGCCCATGGTATTGTACCTCCCAACCATTTCTGCATCCTAAAGTGGACCGCTGTCCAAAATGCACGAATTTTGATACAACCCCACCATATGTGCCCCATTGTGCCCCTATGGCCACATCTCCGCCAGCACATACCCGAGGAAGACGGAAATATCCTCTGTAAACGAGCAGGTGTAAGGTACCACCTGTATAATACTTTCACTGCGTTCTCCTGCAGGGGTACATGTGTCGACACTCTCACCACGCTTCTTTCTATTCTCTCCCATTCAGGCTCTTCCAAGCACTTGCCCAGTTCCTTTTCCCATCTATTCCTGTGCTCCTCACTACAAATTGTTTGCTTACTTATGATGAGGTATAGGTGACTGATTAGGCCTCGAGAGGTAGCAAACTTCTCGTACCGCTTTAGTCTGGAGAAAATGTGCTAATTGACGATATGCAAATTCACCCCTCTCTACCCCTGGATATCTATCCTTCAAGGCCTGAGAAGACAGCAATGAGTCCCCGTCAAACATTTGACCCCAATTTCTCACCCCTGTCTCGTACCATTTAGTAAATATCCCCTTAGTGGTACCTGGTAAGAATAGAGGATTAAAGGCTATAGGAGTTTCTCGGGTCAATATGCACTGTCTCTTAGGGAATAAGCTGTCCCAGTAATAAAGTGTTGTAGTTATAGAGGGGCAGGCTCGCTCCTCCAGAGTTCTGAAAGACTTTGGTAACCACATAATTGCACTCAGCGGCTTCTCGCCCAGGGAGTGTTGTTCTATATGCACCCACTGACGGTCAGGATAATCCTGATGCCATTCGAGTGCCGCTTTCCCTTGTGCTGCTCTATAGTACCAAGCAAGATTGGGCACCCCCAGCCCCCCCCCCTCTTCCGCTCCTTGTATAACAGAGACCTCGCCAACCTAGGGTGCTTTCCGGCCCAGACGAACCGCACCATTTTATCTTGTAAGGACGCTATAAATCGCCTGGGCATCATCACAGGCAGCACCTGGAAAAGATAGAGTAGGCGTGGTAGTATGTTCATTTTAAGAATAGCTATTCGCCCAAACCATGATATTCCCAATTCTCCCCAACGCTCTAGGTCCTCCGCAATAATTTTACCCAAACCCTTATAGTTGGCATTAAAGAGCTCCAAATAATCCCCAGTCAGGTTGACTCCCAAATACCTGATTTGTTTATGAGCCCATCAGAATGGAGTGGAGATCTTTAGAGTTGCCACCACATCCTCAGGAAGCGTCACATTCAGGGCCTCTGATTTGGCCATGTTAACTTTAAACCCTGATACTGCAGAGTATTCCGCTATTATGCTCTCAAGATGTGGAAAGGTGGTTAAAGGCTGTGTTATCAGCATCAGTACGTCGTCAGTGAATAAGGCTATTTTATGGGTTCTATCTGCTATTCTGACTCCAGAGATATTAGGATCCGAGCGCACTCGGGCTGCAAAGGGTTCCATTACCATGGCAAACAACAAGGGTTACAGTGGGCACCCCTGTCTGGTGCCTCTGTACAACGTAAACATCTCAGAATTTCCACCATTGACCCGGACACAGGCCCTTGGGGATTCATAGAAAGCCTGAATCCACCTCCTAAACTGCAATCCAAACCCCATGGTTTCCAATACCTTATGCAGAAAGGGCCAGTGAACCCGGTCAAAGGCTTTCTCCGCGTCGAGGCTTAAAATACAGAGCGGCTTCTGGTTTCGCTTAGCTAGATACATGATGTCCACCACTCTCCTAATATTGTCCATCGCTTTCCTGTATGAGACAAAGCCTGTCTGGTCTGGGTGAATAAGCACTGGGAGGATAGGGGCCAGCCGGTTTGCCAGCACCTTGGCCAGGATTTTTACATCCGCATTTAAGACCGATATAGGTCGATAGGATCCACATTCGCACTTATCTTTTCCTGGTTTAGGTAATACTGCTATCCATGCCTCCATCATAGACATCGGCAGAGGTCCCCCTCTCCCCACCTGATTAAACAAATCTGCTAAAAGGGGAGCTAATTCTGGGGCGAATTTCTTATAAAATTCGTTGGGCAGGCCGTCCAACCCAGGTGATTTACTTGATGGCAAGCTACGAATGGCCTCCTGAATTTCCTTGGGGGTTACTGGTTCTTCTAAAAAAGCCTGCTGATGATGGCTCAAAGAGGACAACTCACTGCCTTGTAAATATTGGTCTACCAAGTCCAGAGAGGGGTTAAGTTCTTGGGCGTACAATTCTTGGTAGAATTCCCTAAACCGCCTACGTATGTGTTCAGATTTATCTAAATCCCTCCCCCCTACTTCACGTACCTTTAAAATAGTCCGCTCAGCTTTTTGCCGACGCATTCTGATGGCTAGGAGACGCCCCGCCTTATTGGCAAATTCATACGAGCTCACTCTTATCTTTGCTTGTAACAGACCAAGTTGTTCTGAATAGATAGAATCGAGTAGCTCCCGCTGTGCAGTAAGCTCCCGCAAGACTCGTGCAGACCCGCTAGCCTTATGTTGAGCCTCTAACCGGCGAATGCCCTCCGTACAACGCGCTATCTGTGCCTTACGGGTCTTGGATTGTTTGCTAGCCAATTGCAGAAAGTAACCCCGAGACACAGCCTTCATCGCATCCCACACCGTGCTAAGCGGGGGCCCTGATTCCAGATTGAACTCAAGATATTCTTGTAGCATCTTTTATAGCCTTCCACCGCTTCCCCTACCTGCAGTAGGCCTAAGTTTAACGACCATCTTTTATCCTTATGCTCTGCTCTGATATTTGGCAAAGTTACCCACACTGGGGCATGGTCCGAAATGGTCATGCTACCTATCCCCGCTGCAGGTCCCCACTCCACTAGTGTGGCATCTAGAAAAATATAATCGATACGGGAGTAGGAGTTGTGGACTGGTGAGTAAAATGTATAATCCCGCTCTCTCTGATGTTTCACCCTCCACAAGTCCAATGTGCCTAGTGATAATGCTAGAGATCTCAATGCCGCTGAGTCCTTCTGACCCTCAGCTCTAGGGACTCCTGTACGATCTAGTTTCGAATCCATCACAGCATTGAAATCCCCACCAATGACAAGGGAGCCCTGTGCAAAAGTGGCCAAAGAATTTTTAACTCTCTCAAGGAAATGTGCCTGACCGGTATTTGGTGCATATATAGATGCAATTGTTAGGTCCACCTGTTCAATTCTAATATGTAAAAAGATATAACGTCCTCCCGGATCCCTCTTTACCTTAATCACCTGTGCCCCAACTGCTCCATGGATTAATATCGCTACTCCCCCCTTTTTAGATTCTGCTGCTGAGGCGTGGTACACCACTGGATACTCTGAATGGGAGAGAAATCTTTCATGTCTACCCCTCAAATGTGTTTCCTGCAGGAGAGCCACATGTGGCCTAAGCTGTTTCAATTCTGTATAAAATTTCTGTCGTTTCTGTGGCATATTTAGCCCCTTTACATTATAGGATATTATCTTTAAATCTGTGCCCATCACTGGTTAATCAGGGTTAGCCTGTAACATCTTTCCATGACCCCTCTGTACCACATCAGCTTTGTTCTCAGCCCTGTCCTCCCCTTCCCCTTCCAATATCCCCTTCTCCCTCCCGCCCCTTCCCCTTGAAGCCCCCCTCCCCCCATCCCAATCATTCTCACCACATGAGAGGCCTATGACCCTCAAGTGGGAATCGAGGAAGTTACCCAGCTCCCACACAGTCCCTGGCCCCGAGTCCAACCCCCCCCCCTCCACTCTTAACAGATCTAAACAGTCACTAATTCCCCCTCCTCCCCCACCTTGAGCCCCCATCCAGGGTCCCTTATAGTTCAATATACATCCTATTCATGTCATTACCGATTCATTTCTTCACATAAGTCTTAAGGATATGGCTAGAGGCCGTTTCATCACAGGCCTCACAATCCACCGGTCAGAACCGGCGCTCACGACAACCCTCCACTCTCCAGATCTTTGAAAACACAGTCTCTGCTTCCCCATCGAACCTACACAGTCCTGCTCAGCGGTTCTGCTTGCTTCTCTTAGGTGATTCTGGAACTCTTTGCCACCGTTGAAGTTTCGCCCTTGTGGCGGGCGCCACCGCTCCAGGAGGGGCTTTTGCAGGCACAAGGTCAGCAGCATGCAAGGCCTCCCATGCCTCCTGTAGGGTTTGCACCCGATGCTTAGTGCCCTTCAACGTAAAATTCAGGGAGAAGGGAAATCCCCATCTATACTGTATTTGATGTTTGTTCAGGATCTCCAGCGCTGGTCTCATCTGCCTTCTTAACTGGAGGGTGTATTGCGACAGGTCTTGGTAAACCTGGATCTGAGCTCCTCCGTATTCCAAGGTCTTATTCTTTCTGGCCGATGCCAAAACCCTCTCCTTGGTCTCATATTTATGGAACTTCACGATGATGTCACGTGTCTGTTGCTCCTTTCGTGCCCCCAGTGCTCTGTGTGCTCTGTCCAATTCACACCGGGATTCTCCGTCCTCAGGGCCCAGCAAGGTGGAACAAAGATTTTGCACTATCTCCACTACATTTTCAATTTCGCCGCCCTCAGGGACGCCACGAAAGCGAAGATTGTTCCGCCGTCCCCGATTCTCAATGTCATCTAATTTGTACTCCAAATGTGCATTTTTATGTTCCATCTCTTGTAGCAGAGTTGCATGTTTATGTAAAGTTTCAGCGTGTTCGTCTATTTTCAGTTCTGCCTCCTCCATTCGGCCCCCCAGCTCCCTAAGGTCGGCACTGAGCGTGTCCATCCGCTCCAATATTTCGTCTTTGGAATGTTTATTCTCCATCTGAATATTGGAGAGAAACTTGCGGAGTTCGCCGGTCATACCTTTTTTTGGAGGAGGGGCTTGCGTTTCAGACATGGATAGCACTGAATCCGAGTCCGACGGGGAGGCGCGCTCAGGAGATTCGCGGTGCTTTGCGGCCTTACTCGCCATGCTTTTTCCGCTTCTTTTTTCCGCTTCTTTTTTCCGCGTAGAAACGGTTTTACTCATGTCAGATGTTTAGAGGAGGAATCCGCTAGCTTTTAATATGCCTTTCTCTCGTTAGATCGCTTTTTTTCCCAATGATTCAGTGGAGGGTGAGGGAGCCAAGAAGCTAGGCGACCATGCTTCCCTGTGACGTCACTTCCTCCCGGTGCACCAAACCTTTGACTCTGACTCCTACTGATACTAGGCTTTAAATTTTTTGTTCTGGATCTAAAATACTGGTAAATATACCTTATATTTACTAGTACTTTAGATCTAGGATAAAAAAATACAGAGGTATAAAATTATAAATGTATCATATATTGTAAATGTTCTATGTTGTTTTTTGGAGCTGCAGTCGGTACACCCATAGTTGTTTCTGACTCCAACTCGCTATCCCTGCTTAGCATAGTGCACAGCATACAAGAGAGAATTTCCTTTGGAGGAGAAGCTGTGATTAATGCTGATAATAGTGGGTGTAGATTTTTACAACTAATGAGGTAACAGAATTGCCATAGGTCAATACATTAAAGTGGATCCAAACCATCGGAAACAATAACAATTCCCCTTGAATGTTACTTAGTTTCAATATTTGATGGAGTGATCTGGAAATCCAAATAACTTTCAAGAAAATTTGAGTTTTCTCTTAAGGGATGTGTAATCTCTTCTATAAAGGTACTTCTTGCTCTGTAGAAGATATTCTGAATGTTACTTTTGCTTTGAATTGAAGAATTGTCATTTTTTTATTCCACTTATTTAAAACAAAACATTTTTCCCATTATGTTAGTTGGTTTTAGAAGTGTTCTCTCAAGCAGCAGTGCTTGGTGTTGAATAATCACATTATTATATACTGTTTAAGTTAGAATTTGGAGTAGAATAGAGGTGATTTGGGTTTAATAAAATCATACGAGGTTGTTCAGGCATGCAAATAAGATTTGGAAACTCCTGCACTATAGATAAAATGCCATTATACTTTTCCCAGAAGTTCTTGTAGAAACTAGTAAATACTGCTTTATGAGCACATTATATCTGTCTGGGACCTTGTCTCAGCTCTTAAACCTGCAGTGTTCTCATGTTGTGTTTGGGGTATTGTATAGCGTGCGGTGCCTCAGTTCTACTGTATGAGGTTTAAGGGTCGCTTGATGTCTGGAAGCATGGCACGCTGTAATAAGTACAACACAAGACACTGGAGATGACCAAGGGAACCAGAGTGCAACCAAAGATGTCTTATAAAAATGAAGTTTTTATTGGCATCCATGGGCTGCATTTTGTCTACATTGTCTGGAAAACTCGCATAATATCTGTCCTTATTGTTATGAAATCAATGACGGGTGTGCACAGACACTATGTTGAGATTGTAGTGACAGTACTTCTTGTCAGCATTAGGTGCGTGTGTCTGGTAGCGCTATACAAATGCTAATAATAATAATATAGAGTGTGTAGCTTGTCAGATGTCAGCTCTTGTGCAAGATATGCAGGACATACAGGTAACATTGAACCTTTTTTGTAGAGGATGACAGCTCCAGTGAGCATCAGAATGACTTATAGTAAAGCGTTTTTGGATGCTATTAGGATGATTTTTGGCCTGGACAAAAGTGCTATGGCATTCTTGTCCAAGGGAAAGCTAAATGAAGAAAGCATCTTGCTGACTGAAGACTGTACCATAATGGAGGTTGGACAGGAAAAATTATAGGAGGATGAAGCTAAGAGTGAAATGACCTTAACACTAGAGAATGGGACGGGGACAAACTTTGTCCCTGTGTTATTTTCTACTTTGAAGCCTGTTAATAAACTGGACTATTATTTATGTTGGAGTGATGCAGACTGTGATATTTTGATTTTTTTTTTAAAAAAACAACCATGCTGGCCACAACTGGCAAAATTTGCATGGGGGATCCTGTATGTTCCTCCTACCACCACCTCTAAGAAGACATTTTGTATTGCAGGAAGAGCTGTGGAAGACAGGAGCCCTAGACTGAATACTGAGATTGTTGATGACTTATTGTTCACCCACAGATTAAAAAAAAAAAATCATAGCAGTGCGTCATAGGTCTTATTTCTTCCCTGCTAGGGCATACAGAATGGGTTGTATTTTGTACCCCTGGACATTTTAACAGGGTGGATTAGGATTCCTTGGGGTAGAAGTAGTCAGCTATTTGTGTGATATATTTGCTTGTTATTGTTTTCTATTTGTGATTTATAAACAACACTTGCACAGCATATTGTTCTTTTTTTTATACTTTAATTAAAAGATTTAAATATAAAATCGTAAGTGTTTGAGGCTTCTGCAGATGAGGACAGAGCCCATGGCGATGGGATGGGGACAGAACCTGCAGGGATGGAGATAGGGCCTGCAGGGATGGGATGGGGATGGATACAGAACCTGGGGGAGTGGGGTGGGATCAAACTTTGTTCCCGTGTCATTCTCTGCTTAACACGGTGTTATCAATCTGCTTGCAATTCCTGTGCTTGCATACAACTTCAGAATCATAGACTGGCCTCAGAAAAACCTTGAAACATATAAAAGCAAGCAAATTTCATGCCCAATCAGCGAAGAAGACTATTGAGAACTGGAGAGCCAAGTCTCAAAGATTACACAGGTAGAGGCACAATCATAGGCCTCCAAACATATTGAACAGTAGCAATGGATCCAAATGCTGCGACGGTGCTGAAGAAACCTCCAGAACCAGTCTTCATCCTTAAACTAGGATAGGCATTAAAAACAAAAAGGCATGAGGGAGAATCCCTCAGCACCTCTGGGAAAGAAAGGCTCTTCAAGTATCAGATCAATAAGGAAAAACAAGTGGCAACTGTACAAATAAACTGTTTTACTCTAGGGACCATATATTGAATAGTTATGGAGAGGTGAACTTAAACCTGAGGGTCAGAGACTGATAGTTACAGGTTTACAGTGTAGTATAGTGGATTATTGGTGGGATGATTCACAGCCAGCATAGAGAGAAACTGGGAAAACATGGAGATTCTGTAAAGCAGAACTAGAAACAGTTAACTCATCTTGTTGCTGATTACAATCTTCTGATGGGAGAAATTTTTAAATTTATTTAGATTTATTAACTGCCTTTTTGTGGAAAGTCAAAATAACGCTGTATGTCTTGTCTTGCCCACTGGAAATTATGTAACAACGCTGAACCAGAAGAGTGCTGAGATCATGACCCTATGAGAATTGTGGCAAATTAAGAGATTTTGATCTCCTGGGATGTTTCCTTCCATCTGCTAGAAAGCTAGATGCAAGAAAAGCAGACATCGTGTTCAAAGAGGAAAACACAAGGCCAGCACTGATAACAGAAGTAGAGGAGGGCAGTGGGCTGAGAACCAGGGAAGCCAGGGTTTCAAATCTGGCTGCTGTTTCTTGTGTCCTCATATATAAAGATGGTAGAGAGCTATCAAGGTGGACATTTTGATAAGTACTCTGCCTATTACATCCTGTCAATTCCAAAAGGAAGATGTCTTTGATATGATGCATGTAATAAGGTAATTGCAGGGGTGGACTGACCATACATCTAGTAGTGGCAGGGCCACCAAGAGACACAGCCAGGCCCGGGGCAGAATTAGACTGCCGCAGGCCGCCCCCCACTTGCACTGCCACCCCCCCCCCCCCCCCCACCCACTCACAAGATTTACCAGGCCTGGCCTTGAAGGGGGGCCCAGCCCCAGAAAGGCTTCCGGAGGCAGGCAGAAGGTTCTGCTTCCTCGGTCTTTCTTGCTCCTGCTCCTGTGTGTTCGGGATCTGGGTGATTGTATTAACATGATAACCTGGGTCCCAGCACACAGGAGCAGGAGAATGACAGGCCAAGGGAGGAGTGGTGGACAGTAAGGGAAGGAAGGTAAGGGGCAGGGGAAGTGGCAGCGGCTGTGGCCTGAGGGGGGGGGGGCAGCAGCAGCTGTGGCCTGAGGGGAGGGGGCAGCAGCAGCTGTGGCCTGAGGGGAGGGGGCAGTAGCAGCTGTGGCCTTGCCCTGGGCCCAGTTCTGTCTCTCAGCGGCCCTGATCAGTGGTGTTCACTATTGCTCAGTGTGCACTACAGTGCAATAGGGCACTTATTGATAAGTAGTGTGATTTATTGAACAATAGTGAGCACTAATGACAACACACAAAAAAAACAAGTTCAGATTTTTTCCCCCTGTCATTTCCATGTATTATAGCTCCCCCAGATACTGAGAAAAATTCCTGATACACCAATGTTATCCTACTGATTTCATTTCACCTTGGACTGAAAACCTCTGATGGTCCCCTGCCCCAAGTGAAACACCCAATTATGGGTGGAGTTTGTATTTACGACCAGGCACTTCAATGTTTTGGCCCATCTATGGATATTTGTGTCACATTGACACTATGTTCATAGTGTACTCACTGTGTGCATGTAACAAAAAAAAATCCTTACAGGCCCTTTTACAAAGCTGCAGTAAGCACTAATGCATGCTTATTGCAGCAAAAAATATCTTACCACAGGCATCCCATGGTAATTTTGGGATTGGTGTATGCTACCTGTACACTAAAAAATAGAATTTATTTGTTAGCATTGGGGTGGGTCTGGGGTAGAAAGTGGGCATGTTCTGTGTTAATCTGTTAGCGCATGGACATTGCTGCATGCTAACCGATTAGGGTAGGCTTAGTCTGTAAGTCCCTACCACCTACAAAACAGGTGGCAGTAGGGGCTCATGCACTAAATGGCCAAGTGCTAATGAAAAGAAATCAGCGTGTGGCCATTAATAGGGAAAATAGAAAAATTGGCCATTTTACCCCAGTAGCAAAAATGGCCTTAGCGAGTGGCAATGACACATGTAAGGATGCACTAAGGCCACTTTTTACTGCTGTTTGGTAAAAGGGGCCCCCTTAATGAGTAACATTGTTTCTCTTTCAGATAAATAGTATACCTCACCCCCATTTGTCAAAGCAAATTTACATATTTTGACAGGTGGCCATGCCCACTTCTGCTCACGTCAGCCAATCAGAATCAAGGATCCTGCCTCTTTTGTATAACCCTACCCCCTAACCCCATCCATTTTTGCATAACCCCACCCCTTTGGTGATGTCACAGGAAGTGGCATCCTAACTCCACACAGTCCGTGCCACTTTTCCAAGATGGTGACAACCACTGGCTGCACCCTCGTCACTTCCTATTTCATACTACTCACCACTGCCACGTGACAGAAAGTGGTGTTAAACATCCCATACAGTTTTTTTTTTTTTTAAAGGAATGGTTTAAAGATAGGGATAAAACAAACTGCACATGCTCCTCCAGGAGGGCATGAGTAGTGTGAAACAGGAAGTGATGTGGAGATGTCTGGTGGTCACCGCCATCTTAAAAAAAGGTAGTGGCCTGGGTGGAGTTATAACATCACTTCCCATGATATCACTGAAAGGGGTGTGGTTATAAAATGGGTGGGATTAGAGGTGTTATTCAAATGAGAGGGTTAGAGGCATGGTTATGCAAAAGAGATGGGCATGGGAGGGGCTATGACATATACATTGATGTCATCAATGGGGTAGGGTGGAGTGTGGTTGTGGCTTGAGCAGATCCTCAATTCTGATTGGCTGCCATGACCAGAAGTGTGCATGGTTACCTGTTAAAATATGCAAATTAGCTTTGACAAAAGGGGTGAGGTATACTTCTCAGATATTTTGAGGAAGGTGTTCATGTAGTTTTATTGAATTAACAGTTTGAACATGACATCAGTGCATCTAGGAGGATTGTGCGACCAAATTGTACAACATAGTTCATCTATATGACAACATTTTAGTCTTAGCTACCAACATACACTGAACCTTTTGCAACTTTTACAGTTGAATTTCCTTAGAACATTTGACCTGTGAGCTGCATTCAGATGACCTATAAGAGGAATCTGCTATTAGCCTTCTCTTTTCACACCCTGCACTTCCCAGGAAAAACCTCACATCTTTCTAATAGGTTTAAAAACAATAATTTGATGCTAGTATTTTTCTTTAAACCACTTTAAAAAAGGATTTCATTAATTAGAGCAGTCATTCAGTAACCAATAACATAATATATTACTCAGTTATAAAAGAAATCATTGATTCATCTACTATCAATACTGAAAATACAGTAAATATTCATCTTTGGGAGACACAAGGCCAAAGAAAGGTATCTGTCTTGCTTACAGTTCCTTGGTTAAATAAGTTAAAAAGAAAATCTTGAGATGGGTTTTTAAAAAAGGCACTTTAAAGTTCAAGTTCTGGCTGTAGCTGTACATAAAGTGAAATCATTTTTGTTAATTTTTAAATATTTTAGTGAGAATCCTGATTAATGTGAACTAAAGTTGAGCAGACTGTGCAAACAGTTCTTTTAGTTTACAAAAAAAAAATAATGCTAACTAAAATTACAAAAAAAAAAAGCTCTTTTTTTTTTTGGTTTCTGCTTAGCCCTGTTCGAGCCCTTGCACAGCCTGCTGGCTGCCAAGCAGAGCTATTGCTGAGGAGTTTTATCCAAATATTCTCTGATTTTCTGTAAGAACCAACGGAGCCTGTACCCAAGGGGCACAGACCACAGTTCCCCCATGGGCAGGGGCGTAGCCAGACCTCAGCGGGAGGGGGGCCAGAGCCCAAGGTGGGGGGGGGGCACTGTTTAGCTGCCTCCCTCCGCCGCTGGCCGCCCCCCCCCCACCACCACTTTGGACCCCCCCCCCCCCCCCCCCACCGCATCAGGTACCTTGTTTGCTGGCAGGGGTCTGCAATCCCCGCCAGCCAAAGAGTCTTCTTCAGCACCAGTCAACTCCGGCACCTTCGTTGTGTGATCATCTGTTTCTGACGCCTTACATCCTGCACCGTGCATGTAGCTCCGTGCAGGATGTAAGGCATCAGAAACAGATGATCATACAACGAAGGCGCCGGAGTCAACCGGCGCTAAAGAAGACTCTTCGGCTGGCGGGGATTGGGGACCCCCGCCAGCAAACAAGGTACCTGATGTGGCGGTGGTGGTGGGGGGTCAAATGTAGAGGGGGCCAGGGCGTAATCTGTGGGGGCCCATGCCCCCGTGGCCCAATGTAGCTACACCCCTGGGGCTAATACTAGGGGACCCTTAGGTAACCAGCAGGGGTAGTTGTTGAGAAACAACCTGGTCTCCCACCTTCTTGGATTCTGTGAACCCAAGCACTGGAGAAAGTGCTTACTTCTAACACTGATGTTAACAATAAACCATCATTTTTCCAGATTTTTAAATACCGCTTGATGATGCAGAGGGGCATTTTTGATATAGCATCTAAATCCAACTTTGGCGTTTTGCTGAAAACATCCAAAAATGAAGTGGCAAAAATAGCAATTTTTGAACCAGAAGAATGTCTATCTTTTTGTTTTGAAAATGGCCATTTGTTAACTGTTTTTGTGCCCAGTGCATCTATATTTTAGGGCCATTAAAAAAAAAAGTGTCAAAGGAAAAACACACAAAACCAAGCCATTGGGATGTATAGGGGGCCAGCATTCTTAGTAGACTGGCCACACAGACATCCCAGCAAAGCCGTGGGGAACCCTAGGGGGGTACTGCAGTGGAATTCACATAAAAGGTCCCAGACACACATCTCATCTCACCATCACCCCCATATACTGTGTGGTAAGCCCTCTAAAACCCACCAAAAAACCTACTGTAGCCAACTATACACCATTACAATTGCCCTTATGGCTGCAGATGTCACTTATATGTGGGTACAGTAGGTTTTTGGTAGGTTTTGGAGGGCTTACACTTTCCACCACAAGTCTAACAGATTGGGATATGGGCCTAGGTCCCCTTCTCTACAGTATATTGCACTGACCACTAGGCTACTCCAAGGACTTGCTTGTTGCTCTATTAGAACTGGCCATAGCATCTGAAGTTGTCCTAGAGGCTGGTATGTACTGTTTCTTTTACATGGGGGTCATGGCTTAATCCCTCCAGTGGTCATTTAGGACACTTTTTTGTGACTTAGTGGTGATTGAAACAGGTCTAGAATCTAGACCAAAACGTCTAACTTTTAGCCCTGGATGTTTTTGCTTTCTTCCATTATGGCAGAAAAAAGTCCATGTTTTGGGAACGCCCAAATTCCACCCCCAACATGCCCTCCTGTGATTTGGACGCACTGCATATGAACTGCACAGAAAACCATCTCAAAAATGGGTTTTAAAAATAGCAATTTGGACGTCGACAAAAAAAAAATGGCCATCTGCTACTTTGTGACGCTTTTTGGATGTTTTTCCGTTTTGAAAATGAGCCCCATAATCTTTTATAAAGACGTAAACTTTCCATTAAAAACATTTAAAATTCATTGCTAAAATATATTTAAGGCATTTTCCATTTTTTTTTCTCTTTATTAACACCCCCCCCCCCCCCCCCCCCCAATGATACCAGGTGTCCTGTGTACTACTGGGCTTAACTTTTCAAATATTAACCAAGTTAAAGAATTGATGTGGCCCTGCCATTTTCTCCATGATGTGTGCTGAGAAACCTCGCTACATATTGCACGTTTCGAAACCATATTTACAGACGGCTAATTGCGGTTTGCCTTGCGTGGGAACATATTAACTACATCAGAGGTTTCTGAGTGGAGATGAGAGGAGCTTTCCAGCAAAGAAAGAGAGGTGGAAAATAGGAAGACTTTTCTTGGTTTCTAAAACCACCTTAAAGTTCAAGATTTCAGTTCAAGCAAATGATCTAATGTGCAATAACAGAAAACAAGGGCTTATAAGTCCTGCCCCAAGGTCCATGGTTAGGAAGTCACCAATCTTTATGAAGCAAGTCTGCGCATAGCCTGTAGTTAAAAAAAAAAAGAAGAAAAAGAATGATAAGTTCACACTTGAGGTTAACTTTGACTGTAGTTGGGCTACATAGTAACATAGTAGATGACGGCAGAAAAAGACCTGCACGGTCCATCCAGTCTGCCCAACAAGATAACTCATATTTGCTGCTTTTTGTGTATACCCTACTTTGATTTGTACCTGTGATCTTCAGGGCACAGGCTGTATAAGTCTGCCCAGCACTATCCTCACCTCCCAACCACCAGCCCTGCCTCCCAACCACCAGCTCTGGCACAGACCGTATAAGTCTGCCCAGCACTATCCCTGCCTCCCACCACCGGCTCTGGCACAGACCGTACAAGTCTGTCCAGCACTATCCCCGCTTCCCACCACCGGCTCTGGCACAGACCGTATAAGTCTGCCCAGCGCTATCCCCACCTCCCAACCACCAGCCCCACCTCCCAACCACCGGCTCTGGCACAGACCGTATAAGTCTGCCCAGCACTATCCCCGCCTCCCAACCACCAGTCCCGCTTCCCACCACCGGCTCTGGCACAGACCGTATATGTCTGCCCAGCACTATCCCCACATCCCAACCACCAGCCCCGCCTCCCAACCACCGGCTCTGGCACAGACCGTATAAGTCTGCCCAGTCCCCGCCTCCCACCACCGGCTCTGGCACAGACCGTATAAGTCTGCCCAGCACTATCCCCGCCTCCCAACCACCAGCCCCGCCTCCCGATCTTGACTAAGCACTGTTTTTAACTGTATTCCCCCTCATGTAGTTGGGCTACATGAGGGGGAATACAGTTAAAAACAGTGCAGCATAGTTCAAGGAGTTGCAAAGATTCATGGTTTTGTCAGTGGCGTTCCTAGGGTGGCTGACACCCGAGGCGGATTGCCGATTGCCCCCCCCCCCCGGGTGCAGCGTGACCCCCCCCCCCACCCCCGGTGAAAGGACACTCCCCCCGGGTGCATTTTTACCTGCTGGGGGGGGTGCCGCGTGCCTGTCGGCTTCGCTCATTCCATGCTCCCTCTGCCCCGGAACAGGAAGTAACCTGTTCCGGGGCAGAGGGAGCACGGAACGAGCGGAGCCGACAGGCGCGCAGCACCCCCCCCAGTGGCGTCCATCCGGGGCGGACCGCCCCCACCGCCCCCCCCCATTGGTACGCCACTGGGTTTTTTAGTCCTATTAGCCATGGTTGGATTTAACTGTAGGTGAGCTCTAGGCAACCAAGTGAGTTGCCCCTGGTCCCATCCTCCCACAAGACAAATACATGTTTAAACGCTATAAAATTCATGAATATCAATACATTAACCTCCACATCTACTTATATAAAAATGGAAGAGGGGTTAAAATTATCTCAGATTTCATTAACCCCGTTAAGTACTCTGCCCCCTAGCCTCTCAGACCTCAACAAGCACTGTCCCCAGTCTCTAGAACTCCCACTGCCTATTTGGCCACTCACTGCTTGAGTGCTGGGAGTTTGCTCAAGAGACTGAAGATATTGGTGGGGAAATGAATGGTGGTACCTCTTCTCAGATGCTGGACTAATGATTCCAGAGGGAGGGAGCTAATACTCAGTGCTGGCCAGTGGTCTGGATTTTCACCACTCATGCATTTACATTTAGGGTTACCATACATCCGGGTTTCCCTCGCTTTCATCATTTCCCGTCTGGCGGGACCCGACCGATGGAAGCCTGAAGGGCCAGCGCAGGCAGCAATAATTGAATTACTGCAGGTGCTGGGGACACCTGTAAGGTACACCAGGGAGGGACAGGGTTCAGCGATGGGTGGGCAGATGCTGGGATGCCGCTGAGGAGGAGAGCTGTTGATGTGGGGTAAGTGAAAAAAATCTATAATTTTTAAAAATATCTCAGGGGATGGAGAGACGTGGACGGGCCCATCTAAGTTAGCTTTGGGTCCATCTAAAATACTGGCTCTGGCTACACCACTGAGTTACACTAGTATTTTATATAAGGAAATAAGTACCTACATCCCTTTATAGGTGTCCTCTAGGTGCCCAAATATTGGCACACTGTTACAGAATTACTTGATTCAAAACACACAGGTAAAAAGTACCCATGAACTTTGTTCCAAAAGAGACAGTTTGAAAACTATCTTCACATTCTTTGATGATGTTATTCTTGGTTTATGGTGCTTGGTTACATTCATTACATTCATTACAGGTTCACTGTCTCTAAGCTGCCAAACAATGGTCTACTGAAGCCATTGTAGAAGAAACTTTAGCAAACAGAAGAATCTATAATTATGGGGAGTTCAAACAAAGGGGCTCATGAGTACACTATTGCATTGACAATAATAGTGTGAATGGCGTGACTAACTAAAATGGAAAGAAAGGACAATCATACCTCTTCTTGGGCATCCAGTTCATTGTCTAGCTGTTCTGTTTCAGTGAACTCCAGTGGTTCCTTAGAATCTTGCATCAGGGAAATCTGGACAGAAAGATAATGCATATTGGCATTCAGGAATTATAACAGTAAAATTTGGTTTGTCATGAGATGAAAAAGTTTAGCTCTGTAGAATGCACAGTTAACTTTTTGCCTTCACTGACTCCGCTTTATAAACCCTAATTTCCTTCATGACTGAATCTTGATTCTTCTAAAGTAGCAAGCAACTTGCAGGTGATAAGTTGTTGTCGGCCTATCTGAACACCTTTGTGACTGGCTTTGGAGATCTGAGTCCTTCACCAGGCCCCAGCAGAGAATGAGCGATGGATGATGTTGCTTAAATATACAAGTAAATTGCAGGTTGCATTACAATGGAGGTGTCTGGGTTTTTTTTCAAAGCTGTAAGGAGCTTTAAAATCAAACACATCCACATTACCCTTAGCCAAGTTACTAGCCAATCAAAACCTCAATCCATACATATATGCAGACGATGTCACGATCTACATCCCGTTCAAACATGATTTAAAGGAAATCACCAATGATATCATCCAAAGCTTCCAAATCATGCACTCCTGGGCAGATGCAATGCAGCTAAAACTCAACGCAGAAAAAACGCAATGTCTTATACTCACCTCACAACATAACACTAGTAAGTTCACTACCATATAACCACACCAAATGTTTCCCTTCCCGTCTCAAACACTCTGAAAATTCTTGGAGTTACCATTGATCAAAATCTTACACTTGAAAGCCACGTGAAGAATACAACTAAGAAGATGTTCCACTCCATGTGGAAACTCAAAAGAGTAAAACCTTTCTTCCCAAGATCCATTTTTCGCAACCTAGTACAGTCAATGGTACTAAGTCACCTAGACTATTGCAACGCACTCTATGCCGGCTGCAGAGAACAGACTGTCAAGAAACTCCAAACAGCCCAAAATACCGCAGCCAGACTCATATTTGGAAAAACAAAATATGAAAGTGCAAAACCACTAAGAAAAAAACTACAGTGGCTCCCACTTAAAGATCTGCACGATTGTTCATAAAATCATTTACGGAGATGCCCCATCCTACATGCTAGACCTTGTAGACCTCCCTCCCAGAAATGCTAAAAAATCTGCCCGCACATTTCTTAATCTACACTTCCCCAGCTGCAAAGGAGTAAAATACAAACTAACACATGCGACCAGCTTTTCCTACACGAGCACGCAGCTGTGGAATGCACTACCAACTAGCTTAAAAACAACTAACGAAATAACTAACTTTTGCAAATCTCTGAAAACATATCTCTTCAACAAAGCCTACCTCGAGAATCCATAGCTTGATTATAACACTTCACCACTCCACCCTTCCCCGAATATCTTCTTTTTATAACTATTTGATTAGTTCTTTTTGTTATCCTTGCTCTTTTGTAACACCAATTGTATCTTTTACCCTGGAATGGCAATGCCATAACAGGTCTCTGTAAGCCACATTGAGCCTGCAAATAGGTGGGAAAATGTAGGATACAAATGCAATGAATAATAAATAAATAAATTACTGCAATTCAGGACTAATTTCTTCCAGCTTCTTTTACCTTCTCACTTCTACCTGGAACACAACTAACACAGGGGACCCCAGACTGGTCCATGGGCTGAATGTAGCCCACAGAACTCATTGTTCCAGCTGAATCTGGCCCATGAAGAAAGTTTTACTTTTTTTTCCATACGCAAGAGGGCAAAGTCAGCAAGGTTGGCAGTGTTCCCAGTCTCCATCAGTCAAAAAATGTTGATGGTAGTACAGTATGACACACTCAGCAAACTGAGAATGGGATCCTTCACCAGCTTATTCAGTGATCTGAAATGTCTTTTGTGGCCTTTCTGTTGTAAGGTTTGGAAACCCTTGAGCTAACCCCATGTTTATAAGGCACAGACTGAGTTGAAGGGTGCATTTGGCAATGAATATAGACTATAGTGCTGAAAGAAACCTTTACCTTCTCAAAGATGGGGTCCTGAAGATCTCTGAACATATTTTGGCTCTGTATGAAGAGCACAGCGTCATGAACAGTCAGGAAGAAGATGTCCGGTTTGACAGTGTCATCAAAGAAACCACATGCTTCCATTTTTTTGAAAGTATTATCTAAAAATATGAATAAATAAGATAGCTTTAAAGAAAATTGAGAATACAATAAAGGACAAAATATGTTTATTATTCAAATCTTTTTTGGGGAAAAGCAAGTTCCAAGGGAATATTTCAATAATCACACTTTTATTGCCTCGCACAGAGAATAATTCTCATTTTGCAATCTGGTACTGCAGACTTCTAGGAGATATGTTGGCCATGATAAAAAAAACTGGATGATCTGCAAGTTGAAAAACATTTTATTGGCTCAGCTGGTCTTCCACCAGTCTCTTCTTTGGGTGTGACCATCAGAAGAGATCTAAGTAATTTTTGTTGTAGCGTGCAGCATGAAGAAATACTAAATGTACAATCTAATCCCTTTTCAACACCAGAACAAACATATTATCATTTCCATAATAGAAATCACTCTTCTAGTAAGTGCTCCTTCTGTTGCTTAGAAACACTGGGTCCAATATTCAAAGCCGTTCAACCGGGCACTGAATACAGTACCAGATAGTTTAGTAGATCAACACATGTAGACTGCTTACCTTCTTGTCCTGCAAAAAACACTTTTACATCAATTCTCTGGAATTCTTTCACTATCTGTAAAGAAAGCAAACTGCTGTCAGCACAACAGAATCTAAATTAAAGAATGAGTTTTGTTGGGCTGGCTCGGTGGCAGTGATGTGGACTACCATGCAGGACAGCTGGGCTTAATTCTTGAGCCCAGGTTCAACGTCTTGGGCCACCTGCAATCCTGCAGCCCCTGACCTTGAAGGGAGACCCAGTCATCAAATCATGATGATATTTAGTAACTATACTCAAGCCCCCTCATTCTATAGTCTTGCACACATACTTCCATGCCTAGTGTGCAAAGTTGTGAATGCAGCTTATAGATTAGTATCAGTTATGTATATAAGTAGATTGGCAAATTAGTCACCAATTGGCACTAACAACCAATAATTGGAGTTGATTGGCACAATTGGCATTAATTTGCACTTAGTCGCTATTCTAGAACTTTAGCATAGAAAATCTATAGCACATAACTGCAAGGGGATAAGTACATAAGTACATAAGTAGTGCCATACTGGGAAAGACCAAAGGTCCATCTAGCCCAGCATCCTGTCACCGACAGTGGCCAATCCAGGTCAAGGGCACCTGGCACGCTCCCCAAATGTAAAAACATTCCAGACAAGTTATACCTAAAAATGCGGAATTTTTCCAAGTCCATTTAATAGCGGTCTATGGACTTGTCCTTTAGGAATCTATCTAACCCCTTTTTAAACTCCGTCAAGCTAACCGCCCGTACCACGTTCTCCGGCAACGAATTCCAGAGTCTAATTACACGTTGGGTGAAGAAAAATTTTCTCCGATTCGTTTTAAATTTACCACACTGTAGCTTCAACTCATGCCCTCTAGTCCTAGTATTTTTGGATAGCGTGAACAGTCGCTTCACATCCACCCGATCCATTCCACTCATTATTTTATACACTTCTATCATATCTCCCCTCAGCCGTCTCTTCTCCAAGCTGAAAAGCCCTAGCCTTCTCAGCCTCTCTTCATAGGAAAGTCGTCCCATCCCCACTATCATTTTCGTCGCCCTTCGCAGGTCAGGGGTGTGCCCAGCACTTACGCAATAAGATTCTAGAATACTACCACATTTAGTTGCGATCAATTACATCAGCTGTTGACATGGCATAAGCAGCTATGCCTAAATGTTGGAGCCTAAATGTTCACTTATACGAGTTTTCTATAATGGCAAATTTCATGCATAAATGCCAAAATAGAATTCGCTCTTAGCGCACAGCATCCTACTGCCTAAACTTTGGTGACCTTTTCAGAATTACCTCCAAGGTGTCTACAGATCCAAAAGGAGGCATGGCTTAAAGCCCCTGGCCAGGTCCATCTCTGCAAACAGCTCAGCTAAATGAAGGAGGAAGTATAACATGGGGAAACCCCCAATATGAAGTCTTATGGTTTGGATTTTGCTGGAAATCGAAAGGGACAGGAAGAAACCAATGGTGTTCCTTGGTAGGCTGCCACCCGGGGCAGATTGCCACTGCGCATCCCCCCCCCCCAGGGTGCTGCTCACCCCCTCCCCCCCTCTGGGTACAGTACCCCCCCAATGCATCACCTCAAACACCCCCCCCACCCCCAAGCTGGGTGCATTGCTCTTACCTTGTTTTGGATTATTGTAATTCTCTGTATGGTGGGTTGTCAATAAAACGTATGAAGAAATTGCATTTGGTTCAGATCATAGCTGCAAGATTGATACACCGGACATCAAGATCTGACCATGTAACTCCTTTATTTTTGGATTTACGTTGGTTGCCGGTGGAATTACATATTAAATTTAAATTACGTTGTTTAGTATTTAAAAAATGTGACATGGAAATGTGCCTGATAATTTTCCATTTTTAATTGAGTTGCTAGGTGGTCAGTTTTTTTTTTTGTTACATTTGTACCCTGTGCTTTCCCACTCATGGCAGGCTCAATGTGGCTATGGAGGGTTAAGTGACTTGCCCAGAGTCACAAAGAGGTGCCTGTGCCTGAAGTGGGAATTGAACTCACTTTCTCAGGACCAAAGTCCATCACCCTAACCACTAGGCCACTCCTCCACTCCACTCCAGTTTAGGAATAACAATTAGAATGCTTATTATTATGTTTTCCATCCATTAAAGGTATTAAATATAAGTGAGTACATCTTATTATTATGCTGTGATTGAGGTTTGGAAATCATTACCTTCAATCATTCATCAAAGTTCCTCTTATGAAGTTTTCCGGAAGAGACTTAAGACGTGGTTGTTTGATAGCTTTTTACAATTGGAGTAACATGTATGGATTAGATAGGATATGAATGCTGTATGATTTTTTTATGTAACACGCTCTAAATAAGTGATATGGCGGGACGTAAAATTCTAGTAGCATAGCATGTCATGTCATGCACAACTATATTCTATAAGTTGCACACACCACTATGTGACACGCCCATAACATGCCCATGCTCCACCCTCATGTACAATCCCTTGCAATTGTGCATTAACTCCCTGATTCTATAAAAGTCACTGAAAGTTGATCATGTAAATTTAAGCGTGGGCCCGATTTGCAGATGCCAATTAGTGCCAATAATTGGCTTTTTAAAAAGCAATTATTGGCACTAATTATAAGTGGGAGATCTGCATGTACAGTTAGGTGCGGGATATGTACCTAAAACTTATGCATGGCTCGAAACAGGGGCGCAGAAATGGGAGGGCCATGGGCACTTCAGGGCAGAGTGTAGGCAGGATTTGAGTTCCATGCATAATCTGGGCGCCGTGTGCAAATTTAGGCACAGATATTGGCACTACATTTTTGTTGGTGCAAATGGTGGAGGCTACATTTATGCACAATCATAACGCTTAAGCATGCCTAACTTTAGGCACGGCTTATAGAATAGCAATTTTTTCAGTGGCCAAATTTTTAGGCGCCATATCAAGAATCCAGTCCTAAGTAATTTACTCTTACCGGTTACTCGTGTAACTTTCAATTACTGGCACCAATCACACAAGCAAATTCTAACATTATGTAACATACACACACTAATGGATCAAGTTTCCTTTTTAGCGAACGTTCTGATTTAAACGATTGTGGATATAGTATATGTGATCATTAGCACTCCTGTCTATCTCATTACTGTAACTGCATCTTCCAAATGCATGGAAAAGATACTTACTATTTTTATAGACCTCACTGCCACAACATCCATGAACGATACTGCTCCAAAATCAAAGATAACACTGTGGATGGACACTTTGGGGACAGAGACTTTGATTGGCAGCTCTGAATTCCAGTCCATTTGAATCTCCACTTCTTTACTTGGAACTCCTAAGTCCTCGGGCTCCTCAAGGTCCTCATCCGGCTCAAAGCTTTCATTAGTGGCACCAGTTTCACCAATAATCCCATTCTAATCCCAAAACAAACAAATATGCAACACATGTAACTAAAATGGACATGGTAACTGCTTCATAAAACTGGATATAGGTTGCATCTGTAGATATAACATATAGAAAGAAAATTAATTCGAGAATTTGGGACATAGATGAAACAGAACATTTAAGTGGAGCACAAAAGTATTACCTGCAATTTGTCTAATGATCAGGCTTAATATTTGAAAGCATTTACTGCTGCACCTGGATAAATGCTTCTGTCTAGGACCAGTCACCAATGTTCAGTGTCATTATCCTGATCATTACAAACCACTCTGGTGCTATTCAGATAACACTGGGGAGGTCTGGGGCCAGACCCAGGGTAGAGTTGGAATGTATCCAGATAGCAGTAATATTCAGTGCCAGTATCTAGAGAGCTAACATTTGCTACTCTAAATTATCTGGATAGTTATCCGGATTCTGGTGGTGAATATCACTGTTATCCAGATAATGATGATAGTCAGTGGCATACCCAGATATTCAATGCTGTTACCCAGATATTCAATGCCGTTACCCAGATATTCAATGCTGATACTCGGATATTCAGTGCCGATACCCAGATATTCAATGCCAATAGTCAAATATTCAATGCCAATACCCAGATATTCAATGCCAATACCCAGATATTCAATGTCAATAGTCAGATAGTCAATGCTGATCCCAGATATTCAATGGCAATACTCAGAAATTCAATGGCAATACTCAGAAATTCAATGGCGATACCCAGATATTCAATGGCAATACCCAGATATTCAATGTCGATACTCAGATATTCAATGGCAATACCCAGATATTCAATGCCAACACTCAGAAATTCAATGCCGATACCCAGATATTCAATGTCAATAGTCAGATAGTCAATGCTTATCCCAGATATTCAATGGCAATACCCAGATATTCAATGCTGATACCCAGATATTCAATGCTGATATGCAGATATTCAATGCCAATACCTAGATATTCAATGGCAATACTCAAATATTCAATGGCAATACCCAGATATTCAATGCCGATACCCAGATAGTGGGTATATAGTTTAAACATATACTGGGTATATGTATAAAAACATCACGAACTATGTTCAGAAGAAACACCAACCACAGAATTTAAGAATTGACCAGATAATTACTATGGGGATAATTTCATATTAGAACACCTATATGGAAAGTCCAAAAAGGCCCTTATTTTATGCCCACAGCAAAGCTGAGTAAATGGTAAAACTGGGAAGCCAGCAGATTAAGAGTAGTATCCCAGGCCATCATAGAAACAGAGAAACATGACGGCAGATAAAGGCCAAATGGCCCATCCAGTTTGCCCATCCTCTGTAACCACTACCTCTTCCTTTTCCTAAGGGATCCTGTGTGTTTGTCCCACACTTTCTTAAATTGTGACACAGTCCTCTTCTCCATGACCTCCACCGAGAGGCCATTCCATGCTTACACCACCAATTCCATGAACAACTACTTTCTTAGAGTCCTCCTAAGCCTATTTCCTCTTAACTTCATCGTATGCCCCCTCATTCCAGAGTTTTTCTTCATTTGAAAAAGATCCACTTTTTGTACATTAATGTCCCTGAGATATTTAAACATCTCTATCATATCTCCTCTCTCTTCTAGCGTTGTGGTCCATAAGCCTGTCCCTATATGTTTTATGTCCAAGACTGCTTACCAATTTTGTAGCCGCACTCTGGACCGACTCCATCCTGTTTATATCCTTCCATAGGTGCGGTCTCCAGAATTCCACACTGTACTTTAAATGGGGCTTCACCAGAGACTTTATACAAGGGCACTATCACCTCTTTGTTCCTGCTGGTCATCCTTTTCCTTATGCACCCAAACATCCTTCTGGCTATGACCGTTGCTTTTTCTACCTGTTTGGAAACTTTAAGGTCATCAGACACAATCACTCCCAAGTCCTGCTCTTCCTTTGTAAACAGAAGCACTTCACCCCCTATATTGTACCGTTCCCTCAGATTCTTGTAACCCAAGTGAATGACCCTGCATTTTTTTAACATTAAATCTTAGTTGCCAAATATTGGACCATTCCTCAATTCATGTCATCCACACCTTCTGGGGTGTCCACCCTGTTGCAGAGTTTGGTATCATCCGCAAAGAGACAAATCTTACCAGACAGCCCTTCCTCAATATCACTCACAAAGATGTTAAAAAGAGCCCTAGGACTCAACCCTGCAGTACTCCACTGATAACATCCCTATCTTCAGAGCAAGTTCCATTTACCACTACTCTTTGTCTCCTTCTATTCAACCGATTTTTAACCCAGTCGATTACTCTAGGTCCCATATTAAGGGTACTCAGTTTATGTATGAATCGCCTGTGCGGAACCATGTCGAAGGCTTTGTTGAAATCTAAATGTACCACATCTAGCGCCCCTCCCATGTCCATGCATTTGATATACTACTTTTCTGAGGTACATCCAAAGTGGTTAACATGTTATAAACAGGTACTTGTTCTGTTCCTAGTGGGCTCACAATTTAACTTGTTTGTACCTGGGGCAACAGAAGGTTAAGTGACTTGCCCAGTAGGGAATCCGCAGTGGGAATCAAACTCTGTTGCTAGGTTCTCAGCCCAATGCATTAACCATTAGGCTACTCCAGTACAGAGCTCAGCCAAGGGAGTGTACCATGCCTGATGATGCCTTACAATGAATAGCTGCCTTTCTTACCAGTCGCTTCATTTATTAATCTTTCCAGTAAGGGAAAGAGAAAATGCAATGACAACTGCCATAAATGAAAACAGGTTCAGCCACCTTTGTTGCTTTTAACTTCCCCTTCTTGATCAGTTTCTGGATCGTCCTCAATGCTTTGTTCCTCTTGTTGAAGACTCTCACAGCATCAAACCCCACCTATAGAAATATCAAGAGAGTCTAAGCATTAATGTTGCATTATCAAATGTATTTATAGTACTGATTCAAACGTCCTTTACTTACAGCACATTTGAGGCAGTTTTTTAAGCCATCGATATTGCCATAGAAAATAGGACTGGAAAATCTGATGATCTTCACTCCTTCCGGCTCTACAACCTGGAGCATAAAAGCACTTTAATGATCCAGCTGGTATTTTCCAATTCACTGAATAAGCACTATCCCCCAAATTCTATAAACTTGCGTGCCAAACTTTACATTTACTATACATGGAGGGGCATTTTCGATATGATGTCTAAGTCCAACTTTGGATGTTTTCCACAAAACATCCAAAATTCAAGTGGGTAAAATAGCCATTTTCAAAACAGAAAATGTCTTTTTTCTCTCCCCAAAATGGCTATTTGCTAGATGTTTTTGTGCTCCATGCATTTCGGGAAAAAAAAAACGGGCCAAGTGAAAAACACACAAGTCAAGCCATTGAGATGTAGGAGAAGCCAACATTCTTAGTAGATTGGCCACACAGACATCCCATCAGAGCAATGGGGCACCCTAGGGAGCACTGCAGTGGATGTCAAATAAATGCTCCCAGGTACACATCTCACCGTTGCTTCTTTATCTTGTCTGCTGAGCCCCCCAAAACCCACTACTCCCAACTGTACACCTCTACAGTACCCCTTTTGGATGAAGGGAGCACCTATATATGGGTATAATGGATTTCTGATGAGTTTTGGAGGGCTCACAGTTTTAACCACAAGTGTAACAGGTAGGGGGAAGTATGGGCTTGGGCCCACTTGTCTGCAGTGCACTGCACCTACCACTAAACTACTCCAGAGTCCTGCTTGCTGCTCTAATGGACCTGAGGTTGGCATAGAGGCTGGTAAGTAATGCTTTTAATCACATTTTTGGGGGGTGGGGAGGGAGTCAGTGACCACTGGAGGAGTAAGGGGAGGTCATCCCTGATGCCCTGCAGTGGTCATTTAGGGCAATTTTTGTGGCTTATTTGTTAATAAAACAGGTCTAGACCAAAACATACAACTTATAGCCCTGGATGTTTTTGTTTTGTTCCATTATGGCAGAAAACCGTCCAAGTGTTAGGAACGCCCAGATCCCACCCTTAACATGCTCCTGACATGCCCCCTTGTGATCTGAATGCACTTCTGACGGACTTCATAGAAAAACATCTAAGAACTGGTTTTGAAAATACCAATTTGAATGTTTTTGTGAGGAAAAACGTCCAAATGTAGATTTATGCCACTTCTTGGACATTTTTTTCTTCTGAAAATAAGCCCCAAAGTTGTGCACATAAAGGTACAGAATAAGGTCAGTTGTGGGTCTTATTTAATATAATAATAAGCTGCTAATTGATGTTAACTAGCACTATAGTGTTAATTGACACTAATTGGCACCAATTAGCAGCATGCAAAATCATAGCACGCAACTGCAATGGGGGCATGGACTGAGCAGGGGCATGGGTGGGTCAGAGTGTGCCCAGGACTTGTGCACACATGTTATACAATACATGCAGTTGAGCTTGAGCACTTACACCAGCCTCTGAGTTAGCATAAATGCTCGCACCTGAAGACAGACACGCCATTACTGACTTATGCTAATATTCTACAATGGCAGTTCTGTGTGGAACTGCTGTTTTAGAAATGAGGCTCAGTGCCCAAACGTTTGCCACCTAACTTTTGAGAACCTCTCTTGAATTTACCTCTATATATCTTCTATAAAAGAAAAAATATTCCAAATGAAGAAAACAAAGCGCTTACATTTTTGTATTCCTTGATGTTCTTATAGATGTCTGTACCTGGAATGTTTCCTAGAGATGCACAAGAGGGGCTAATAGGAAAGAAAACCAGTGTTAACATCAACTTTGCCACTGAGAATGCATAATAACCATGGATTCGTTATGAAACACCGCCTACAAAATAGGTGTTAGTAAGTACTCATACATTAATGGCCACTCGCTAATGGGAAAATTAGCGAGTGGCCATTAATTCAAAAAACAAAAAAGGCTGCCATTTTATCCATGCAGTACAAATGGCCTTAGCCCATGGAAATGACCCATGTAAGCACACACTAAAGCCCCATAGTATTTTACAAGAGGATCAGCCAAACATAGAACCTCTTGTAAAACAGGTGCACGACTGAATACTGATGGCTCCCTATGTCCAGCAGGAACAGTGATTTTTAAAAGCTGCATATGGAGGAATATACATGTGTAATACCCTTCCATAGGTGTGTGGGAGCAGCTTTTAAAAATTGCTGCTCCCACTCTCAACATTGACCCTGATCCTGCAGCACCAGTTCCCTCCCCACCATCACTCCTCCTGGCATCAATGCCCCCCCCCCCAATCACCCAGCCAGCCTTTCAATCCCTCCATTTCCTAAGACATCCGATTCCTTCCCCAACCACCCTGATAGCTGACTCCCCCACAACATATCTATTCCCTCACCCCCAAATATCAAATCCCCTCTAAGCACAAGCCCCCTGAAAGAAGGCCCTCATCCATTTGTTCTCCCTCAATGACCCCCCCCCCCCAAGACTCCTCCCCTGGCCAACCACCCCCACCAACTCCTGATCACCAACCCTGGCCTTACCAGGATCTCTGAAGAGTATCAGGAGCAAAATTATTCTCTACTCACTCCTGCTGTTATAGCCTCACATTCCAAAATGGCCACCATGAACCCTAGTGGTAATACTGTAAGATTAACAGTAGGAGTTATGTTGGTCATTTTGGAATCTGGCGCTCTAAGAACAGGAGGGGATCCTTTCTACTTCAACTAGGCAACAGGAATCCTAATGCCCATTTCCTTCTACACCAATTCCTCCTATGTTCTATTTAATTCTACCCATAATTCTCCTATGTTCAACTTACTTCCGTCAACCTCATGATTATTACGTTCACTACAAATTGTATGTTCACTGTTACTGTGTAAGCCGCATTGAGCCTGCCATGTGTGGGAAAGCGCAGGGTACAAATGTAATGTAATAATAATAATAAGGGCAAAGATGTGGATTGGGGTTGGGGGTCTGGGGTCTGCAAGGGGTAGGGGGTTTAGGGTGCATTCATTGCTACTATAAGGTGTTATTTCCATGGTGGTATGCCTGTAGAATATAGGATGCTTTAGAAGAGTGGGAGTATTTGATGTAGTGGGGGGATGACTGTTGGGTGGGGGAGGTGAGGGAGGAAATCAGATGCCTTGGAGGATGACGGAGTCAGAAGGCTGGAATGGGTGATCAGGGTGATCAATGCAGAGGGGGGGGGGGTGATCTGTGGGAAGTCTGAACCTCGACATTGATACCTGCCCCTTAGAGAAAGCACTTATTCATATCTGGGGCAGGTGTACATGCCGACATCTAGATTTTATTTTTTATCAACATAGATTGTAAGATGGGGAATACATGTTGATATGTTAGGCCCATCCAAACTACTACTTCTTCCCACCCCTACTACACCTCCTAGTAAACAGGGTGAGCATCCCCACATATAAACGGCTGAAAACCCACCTTTCCAACAAGCTTACCCAAATGATCCAACTTATCTATCCACACAACAACCAACCAAGCATTAATGGCAATGAGCTAGACCCCCTCCCACACCCTCCCACCAATCTTCCCACAACTCCCCCCTACTCTCCTACACCAAATCTCCCAACTAACACAAATCATCCCCACCCTAACTCTCCCACCTACACTACCCCTTCTCTTGTGATAGCAAATAACTACTTCTATCTGCTACGTTACTACAGCTTTACTATAGCTTGTACTTCTCTCCGCAATACACTGAAACCCTATCTACTATGTAAGCCGCATTGAACCTGCCATGAGCGGGAAAGCGTGGGGTACAAATGTAATAAATAAATAGCCCCTTTCTAAAATGGCATCTACACATATGTAAATGTTGCTATTTACTCATGGGGTGCTTCTACTAAAATAAGGGCCTTTTGCACTCTTATTCAGTTGGGTTTGGCAGAAACCATTTTTTTCCATATGAAATTTCTTACAAGTATGTCAGCTGAATCAAACAATGTCTTTCTTAGTAGTCAGTCTACTTACAATTGAACTCTTATCACAACTGTCAGTAATCCAAATACCAAGCCGGCTAGGAGCCCCAGGTCAAGGCCCAGAATGATGGATGCCGCACATGTGAAAACCCAAATTACCTACATAAAACATAAGTTATACGGTGAAGGATCCATATTTAAAAATATCAAACAATCCAGTAACTGGAAAAAACGGTACATATACCATTTTCCCCTGTTCTTGAAGCCTAATTTATGTAGCATGACCTGTATATTGATATTTTTCCAGTAATTTTATACTTAAAAGTTTTTCATTAGAGTACAGAATTGCCCTCTCCCAACTCACTGAGCCCAGTTCTCACAGCAGTGACTTCAGTCAGACATACGGCTACCAGATGGCTCCAAGTCATGGAGAATAGGTAGTGCCTGGTTTAAATTAATTACCTGCATGGGTGATATGCAGAAATATGTCAACCTCTGTGGCAGCAGTTTCTATACCCCAGGTTGTCCCTGTCTGCGCTGGCTGCCATGAGTTGAGCTGACTGTGGTATGACTTTCCTGACAAAAGTTCAAATCCATTTAGCTACTTACAGAGTCAAATTTATTCTGTCTCCACAAGCGGGGCACATCCAGCACCTGCCAGAACATTCCCTTCAGGTTAGCAATGACGATAGCCGCTAGTACAGACTGTGGAGAAAGGTGATAAACAGACCAAAAAGAAAAACCTAATGTTAGGAAAAAGATTTCATTCAGTTCATTCCACATGAACTCTATTCTACCATAACATCAACTTCTACTTTTATTACAATGACCGCTACATCAAACTGCCACCTAACTCCAAGCCACTTGTAAAGCCTTGCACTGGTCTCTAAAGCATTCTGAGATTTCTTATCTGACTGGTATCAAGCCAAGCAATATACTACAAATCCTAGAATTCTTTGCAGGCTCAAACTGCCCTTGACAGCCCAACGAAAGCAATTAAGCACAGGTTACCTTCTGCAGGGGCTCTAGAAGTTTCCCCAGTGCGACAATTGCAATAAGCACTATGAGAGCTGAGATTAAGCCAGCAACCTGTAAAACAAGAAACCAGCTGTTAGAGCAAATGCTGAAGCAATGGTTGTTTTCTAATGCAGTGCTTCTCAGCCTTCTCCTGGAAGCTCACCTTGGGAGGCTTATTTTCAAAGCACTTAGCCTCCCAAAGTTCCATAGAAACCTATGGAACTTAGCCTCCCAAAGTGCTTTGAAAATATGCCTCCTTGTCAATCAGGTTTTCAGGATTATCACAATGAATATTCATAAGACAGATTTGCATGCAATGGGTCTCAAATATATGCACTCTTTCTCTCATGCATATTCATCGTAGTAATCTGAAAACATGACCTACTAAGTGTGCCTCAGGAAAGTGTGGAGAAGCACTGGTTTAAGGCAAGACTTGAATGAGGGCAACCATATAACTCCATGTCAGAAGGGTCAGCCTGAGTCAGTCCTGGTTTTAGTCCCATTACCTCTACATGTTTATGGTTGCACTTTCTAGAAGTCCACAGAGAAAATGAGAGCATGCCTGGCACTGTCACAGCCTGTCTCTTGACATGGGGCATAGGATCAAATGTCCTGTATTACAGCCCAGGCTGGCTTTCGCTAACTTAAAGAAAGAAGAATCCTGGAGCATGTGTCGGAATTAAGGATATTTAGGAATAAAATGGGCCCTGCTGCAGATTACTCCAGCTAAGCTTTAGTAAAAGACCCCCTTAGGTTCCTCTTTGTCTTCCTCTCTGACCTCAGCGAGTTGAATGATTGATAAGAACCCCCTTCCGTTTTGTAGCAATGGCGTACATTTTCATAAATCAGGCTCAAGGTTTGTTGTTACTAATCTGGTACTTGAGGAGGGACAGTAACATTAGAGTAGAGATGGGCAACCATGGTCCTCGAGGGCCACAGTCCAGCTGGGTTTTCAAGATTCCACAATGAATATACATGAGATTCATTTGCATACACTGCTTCCACTGTATGCAAATAGATCTCATGTATATCCATTGTGGAAATCTTGAAAACCCAACTGGACTGTGGCCCTCAAGGACCATGGGTTACCCACTCCTGCATTAGAAAGCAATGAAAAGGAACAGAGTGAGAGTGCAAGGTCTCTGGTGGCCATATTTTTCATGGATCCTCCTGAAATCCCAGCAACTTTGCTCTTCCTAAATCATCTTGCAGTCTAAAGGGTTGATATCCCAAAGTTTGTTAACATCACCATTAGCACGTGTAAATGTGGTGTTTATCATGCAAGATAATAGCTGATGCAAATAAGCTGTCCACAGACACATATCAAATAGTACAGTATCACAAAAACACCCCACCTGAAATTTAGTTCAGTTTTACATATTAGTCCATTTTTGCTCTATGTTCCAAAATTGTTTTAGAAATCTAGGTTGAAAATAGTTGAGCACAAATCAGTTGATCTGGCTGCAAAACAAGTTGGCTATGCTAAGAGATAATGAGCTATTTTTGAGTTTTGCATATGAGTTTTGCATATCATTACCTTATTACCATAGATTTCACATTTTAGCTTATGTCCATTAATAGCACTGTTAACATCCATACATAAGATTGTGCATGTGGCCAGTGCTTTAATGACTGTTAACCTCTGGCAATAGTGTTAACAAATTGCCATGCATTAGCACCTAAGGGATAGGAATATCAGCTCCCAACTCTCACCATCAGGGCTTCCTGTAGTCTGAATTTGGTAGCTGTTTGCTACAGTAGTTCTTATAACATGGTAACGTGGAGGGGGATAATCGAACGGGGGCGCCCATCTCTAAGGACGGCCCCGTAAAGGGGTGGGGCAACCCATATTGTCGAAACAAGATGGACGTCCATCTTTTGTTTCGATAATACGGTCGGGGATGCCCAAATCATGAAATTTAGGTCGACCTTAGAGATGGTCGTCCCCGGTTTTCGGCAATAATGGAAAGCGAGGACGCCCATCTCAGAAACGACCAAATCCAAGCCATTTGGTTGTTGGAGGAGCCAGCATTTGTAGTGCACTGGTCCCACTAACTGAATGGAAAAAGCCCTTCCCTTACCGATCCGGAAAGAAACAGGCATGCATGAAGGAAATTGCATGCAAATGAGCTGCTCGCTGTTAGCTCATTTGCACACAAAAGTGTGGATGTTTCTGTGAGAAGGACGTCCATGCCTTTGCTATGCCTCCAACACCCTCTTTATTTATTTATTTGGATCACAAGTAGCAGTAGTGGGATTTGAACCGGCCACCTCTAGATTGCAAAACCAGTACTCTAACCACTAGGCCACTCTGCGCCACTCCCTTGAAATTTGGCCAACCCTGTGGGAGGAAGTTGAGGATATCCAAAATTTTTAAAAGAAGGACGTCCACGCCTTCATTATGCCTCCACTGACACACACATACCTCCCCCCCCCCAGGGAACTACATACTACCCCCCCCCCCCACAGGGATGGCCAAATTTCAAGGGAGTGGAGTGGAGGAGTGGCCTAGTGGTTAGAGCACTGGTCTTGTAATCCAAAGGTGGCCAGTTCAAATCCCACTGCTGCTACTTGTGATCCAAAATCCAAATAAATACATAAAGAGGGTGTCAGAGGCACAGCAAAGGCATGGATGTCCTTCTCACAGAAACATCCACATTTTGGACGTCCTCAACTGCCATCGCAGGGACGGAGGCATAGTGAAGGACATACTCTAAAAAAAAAAGACAAAAGTTTTTGAAGTTGTTTTTTTCAGGGTGGGACGTGGTTAGTGACCACTGGGGAAGTCAGGGGAGGTCATCCCCTATTCCCTCCGGTGGTCATCTGGTCAGTTCAGGCAACTTTTTGATGCTTGGTCATGAAAATAAATGGACCAAGTAAAGTCAGCCAAATGCTCGTGAGGGATGCCCTTCTTTTTTCCATTATCGGCCTAGGACACCCATCTGTTAACCACGCCCCTGTCCCGCCTTTGGTATACTGCCGACATGCCCCCTTGAACTTTGGTCATCCCCACGTCAGAAATCAGTTGAGGACGCCCAAAATCGGCTTTCAATTATGCCGATTTGGGCGACCTTAGAAGGACGCCCATCTCCCAATTTGTGTCGGAAGATGGGCACCCTTCTCCTTCGAAAATAAGGATAGTAACATAATAGATGACGGCAGATAAGCGTGGTCCATCCAGTCTGTCCAACAGTCACATTCATCATTGATTCATGATTAAACCAACAATCCCCAAGCATAATTAAGACACGATCTTTGTATGTGCTGCACAGCATATGCGGAGTCCTCAGATAGTAATACTCATGTGCCAGCTGGCCTTGAATTTTCAGAAAAGTCCATGAGTAATTTCCCTTTGAAAATATGTGTGGTTGCATGGAACTTTGTACCTCCTCCCCCATGGTGTTTAAAAATTGCCCCACCTGTATACAGCACTAAGTTGAGAGGGTAAAAAGTGTAGTCTCTCTCTCCATGACTTCAGCTCTGCAAAGGGAAGGAAGGAAATTCTTAGTACACAAGGCAAGGAACAATGTAGTGTCTCCCAAACATGGAATTTTCCAGAATGTTGCGAATAGTGGATGAGATGAAAGCAGATTCTCTGGTGGAGAATGCAATTTTTTTGAAAACAAGCAGAGTTGAATTAGATAGATAGATAGATAGATAGATAGATAGATAGATAGATAGATAGATAGATAGAGTGAACTCAATTTTCCCATTGAAAGTGGGTTTAAAGTGAAAACGGGTGATCTATCAAAAACTCAAAGTAACAATAGAACAGAAGTCCCATGTATTCACTGCCATGGTGAGTTGAAGATTTAGTTATATTTTAAATTATGGAAGTTCAAGAACTCAAAACTTTCACATTTGGAAGTGTATGATTCCTATGGGTTTAGAAGTTGGAATTTCAAGACTCTTTATTTTGAGGTACATGCCTATTTTCTTTTTGCGCTTATTCCATATGTACTTACTTATTCATGCTGCTTCTTTAAAAAAAAAAAATTGTATTCACCATCACAGAAATTGCTTCCATTTCAACCACTGGAAAATCCTTTGTTTCAGAGACGACTATGTCATTCTTGCTTTATGTACTAAAATTTCCAAAGTCACAGGGAGAGAGGCTACACTTTTTAGACTCTTAATTTAACACTGTGTGCAGGTAGGGCAATTTTTAAACACCATGGATGGGGGGAGGGAGGGGTTTCCATGCAGTCGAATATATTTTCAAAGGGAAACTACCCATGCACTTTCTCTTTGAAAATTCAAGGCCGGCTAGCACATGGGTACTTTACTACCTTGGGAATTTGCATGTGCATGTACAGCAGGTACAAAGATCATGTCTTGAATCAGTAGGTCTTAACCTAGGCCTCGGGGCACATCCTGTCAATTGGGTTTTCAAGGTATTCACAATTGGTAAACATGAGACAGATTTGCATAAAAAGGAGGCAGTGCATGCAAATCTATCTCATGCATATTCATTGTGGATATCCTGAAAACCTAATTGGCTGGATGTGCCTCAAAGACTGGGTTGGAACCACTGTCTCAAATGATGCTGGGGGATGTCAAAATGAAATCCGGTGTATTGTCAGACAGATCTATCCTCAACATGCTCCCATCCTTCCCTTTTTTGGTGCAGGTAAAAGCACCTGTGCTATCGCATCATGTAGGTGCCTTTACCTGCAGAAGGGGAGAATAATTTTTAGTCCTTGTGTTCTAAATGTTTAAAGCCAGCAGTTACTCGGATTGGCTGAGACTAGGCTATGTCAATATTTAATTATTATTATTATTGTTGTTGTTGTTGTTGTTATTAGTAGGTTCACCTCTATGGTGCTAAGTAGGCTCTGTTTCTAAGAGCTAATTACTGGCTGACAGAGGTGCCCTAATTAATTTTCTAGCCTCCTAGTTGGTTTAAGGGCCTATAAATCAGAGATCATGCCAGGGGAGGGTGGAAGGGAACTGAAATCTAAACTTAGGTTTTCTATGACTATCAGCTGTGTTCTACACTGATATTATGGTAAACGCTAAAATAGTCCCTTTAAATGCTAGCCTATGGAATTGTAACTTTAAATGCTGAAAAACCATTCTCTAAACTGGGTTTGCTAAATAAGCAGAGTCATTTAAAGTAAGAAACTGAGATTACTTATTTAAGTCTACCTTTTCCCAAGTTTAAAGCGATTTCCCAGCAAATAGTTACCAGTGAAGTTCTCTCCCCCTCTGGAAGTCCTCCCATACAGTAGCGTACCAAGGTGGGGGCGGTCCGCCCCGGGTGCACGCCGCTGAGGGGGTGCCGCGCGCCGGTCAGCGTTGTTCGTTTCCATGCTCCCTCTGCCCCGGAACAGGAGGTAACGTGCACCCAGGGGGAGGTTCTTTCGCTGGGGTGGGGGGGATGTTGCGCTGAACCCAGGGGGCAGGGCGCATCGGCGATCCGCCCCGGGTGTCAGCGCCCCTCGGAACACCACTGCTCCCATAGCACCTCTTCAAGACTGAGAGCAACTCAGGCTTGGCTTTCTTATGTGCCTGTGCTTCCTTGATGATTCACATTGCAATCAGGCTGCCAGTAGGGCCCCTTTCAACATTTCTTTTTAATCAGTCATTGTGATTTGAATGACAGGTAACTCAACACAGTGTTTTTTTGTATAAAGGTTCTCTGTAAAGGTCACTTTTTCTAGCAAATAATTTTAAATAGGATATATACAAGTATAATCCTACCTTGTTTTATGTTTGTACATAAGTATTGCCACACTGGGACAGACCAAGGGTCCATCAAGCCCAGCATCCTGTTTCCAACAGTGGCCAATCCAGATCACAAATACCTGGCAAGATCCCAAAAAAAGTACAATACATTTTATGCTGCTTATCCTAGAAATAAGCAGTGGATTTTCCCCAAGTCAATTTAATAATGGTGTTTGGACTTTTCCTTTAGGAAGCCATCCAGACCTTTTTAAACCCCGCTAAGCTAACCACCTTTACCACATTCTCTGTTAATGAATTCCAGAGTTTAATTACATGTTGAGTGATTAAACTCTGGAATTCGTTGTATTGATAGTGATTTCTTTTAAATGGCTAAGCTATACTTTAAAGATACACTCGAAACGGAGGTTTCCTGTGACTATTAGCTGTGTTCTATACTGATAGTGTGGTAAACTCTAAAATAGTACTTTTTACATGCTGGTTTATGCCATTGTAACAGACTTTAAATGCTGAAAAACTGTTTCCTAAACTGACTTTGCTAAATCAGCTGAGTAATTTAAAAGAAGACACCGAGATTATCTATTTAACTCTATGTCTACCTTTCCTCAAGTTTAAATCAATTTACCAGTAAATACTTACCAGTGAAATTCTCTCCCTCTCTGGAACCTCTCTCACAGCACCTCTTCTATAGAAATGTGGCTCTGATTTTACTAACTAGTAAACTCAGGACTGCATCTGCTTATTTTAAGTGACCTAAATTGAGCTGGTTACCAAATCTTTTCAAAGGGTTAATTGGGAATGTTACCTGTGTCTTTCCCCCAGTGCTTTCCTGGATAGCTGTACGTGACAGAGCAGTAGTGGCAACGAAGCACGAGAAAGCACCCGAAAACACATTGCTAACTCCAAAAGCGATAAATTCCTGAAACAAACAACAGAACAAAATCAGCTCAGCTGTAAAAAGAGAAATATGACCAGGGTTCATCTTAGGGGTCTTGCTGAACTGACACCAGGCAAAACACAAGAAGTGAAGCTACTTTAACCAGAAATGCATGTCAGGGACATGCTTTGATTCTTTTGATCGGGTTTTGGCTTTTACTTTTTTTAGCATGTTTGCGCTCAAGTATCCTAAATTGTTCTAACATGAACTGCAGCCTTTGTGGGCATATTTAATTGGCTTTTGAGCAAAATTTAGCATGTATTACATTAAAAAAAAAACCCAAAAATTATAAATAAAAAATGAAGCAAAACTTTTTACCCTGCATAACTGTAATGCATGTGGGTGCTGCTGCCACCTACTGGGAGCAAGTGGACGATTCATTTATCCTACTACTACATTCTGCCTATCTGATGTGCTTTCAGAGATGTTCATTTAGGGGGGTAGATACTAAAAGGCTTTTTCCACTTAATACATATCAAACAGCAAAATTATACATTATTTTACTGTAAAGCATGTTATATATGTTACTGTGGGCTGCATAATAAGAAGATACAAAGCTCGCAAATGTATGGAAAGCACCTCATTATTAAACAAATTGAATAACGCAGTTTGTGTTCAACTCTGACTTGTATGGCAGCATGACTCCTATTGGTAATGCCATGAAATTACTACAGGGATAGAGGCCACCGTTTTGAACCTGGAGCCACAATGGGTAGGAGAGACTGGAGATCACTCCTACCCAGGGCTTTTTTTGAGGGTGCACTTGGGGGTACTGAGTACCGGCACCTTTTCCATTGTCTGCTAAAGTTGGCCCATGGTCCCCAGCTTTTAATGAAAGAGCTCAGGCTCTACACACCAACTCTGCCTTGTCATAGATTCTGTGACTGGTTGCAGGGGGCCTGGCTATTGTGGGGTGGGTCCCTCAGTGATCACCCCATCCCTGAAGGGTGGCCTGGCATTTGAGTACCGGCACCTTTTTTGCTAGAAAAAAACGCAGTGCTCCTACCCCATTCCACTGGATGACCAAGGATTGTTTCAAGTAGGCCAGGTGGGAATTATAGGGGGTGAAGAGCTTACAATAAGGGTCTTCAGGGGATGGGGGGTGGGTCTTGGACTAGGATTTTGAAAGGTATTTGCAGGGGGATAGTAGGCCAGTGGGAGGGGGAGGTCTTTGATTGGGGGGAAGGGGAGGGGCACTATTTATACAGCTCCATCCCCTTTAAGAAAGTCTCCCCAGGAGTATCAGTCCACATATTAGCACCCTAATGCTCCCGAGGAGCAGAGTAACACGGCTTGCAAGATTGAGTGTGACCCCCTCTGGTACCTTTAAATCCTTTAGGTCTACTCCGGCAGCCAGCAGCAACTTATTCCCCTGGCTTGTGCTGGCTCTGAGCCTTCTCTCTAATGCAACTTCCTAACAGGAAATTGTGTCTGAGAGAAGGCTCAGGCCAGCACGAGCAGGGGGAATATGTTGCTGCCCACTGCCCACATAGAACTAAAGGATTTAAAGGAACTGGGAGGGGGACAGGGGAGTAGAGTTAAGTGACCCCCCCCCCCCCATGATCACCTGGGGGGAAGAAAGAGATGCCAGGTGGGGGGTGGCAGGGGGGCAGGGTTGATGTGCCCACAACTTTGGGCTCAGGCCCACCCAAAATTGGGTGTATGGCTTCACCTCGGTCTACCCTTGCCTGTTCTACTGCTGAGACAAACTACTGTGTTAACCAAGGCTTTTATTAGTTAACAAATATGCAACCATACTTTATTATTATTTTAGCCTTTTCAGGTTATTTTAGAAAAGCTTACATAGACAGACGATGAGTTCCTGCCCTAAAAGATTTTCATCCCATGCTGTTACCTAAGTCAATGGGAGTCCATGGTCACAAGCAGTATCAGAAGCAGGCCTCATGGTTCCCAGCCCAGCACTGTCATCCCTAGGTCAGCTGTCTCTCCCACTTCAATGTATTCATGGGTTGTTGTTTTTTAAATTTCAGGTGAAAAATGACACTTTTAATATTGTTATAATTGCCGTTGCGGTCAGACGTACTAAGCTTTTGTTCCCAAAATAGAAATAACAAAACCTTCAGTACCTCTGGCCTGTCATTTGAGGAAGTTTCAAGATGATGGGAAATTAAGTCTGTTTATTCAGAGATTTGATATGTCATGAAAAACAGTAAGGTAGGTTTCCCTTCACATCACAGTACCCCAATCATATGACGTAACCCTGCCTTGTAGGAATCAATCAGGAAACTAAGTCTGCACACATTTTATACGGTCATTTAATCCTTTGCATCTCTGCTGAAATCTCTAATTATCATAACGATAATAACAGCGCTGGACATATGGCATGGAGTACTTCCTGTTAGCTGAATGCATTTTCAGATGCTATGGGCTTCTACTTTAAATTATACAGACAAAAGACAGCATTTTGTATCTAGGAAAATTGTTGCTTTACTTTCTTTGTCCTAGTGCTCCATTTCTAAAGCACCGAGGGAGGGGAATTTTTAAACCATAATGTGCTAAATAGCGAATTATTCACATAAATTGTCCATCTGAAAACTGTCTTGGCTCAGTGCGGCTAAGTATGCACATTGTTCAACATTTAGAAGACCAAACCAAACCCAAAGGTAGAGGTTAAAAAAAAAACCTATGTATAATTCAAACAGCAATCCAAGAAGTAGGGGTGGACCAAAAAAATCTTCACAGTCAGGGATCAATAAAAACAACAAATGAGGGCTAAGTGTGAACAATATGACACTTACCGCTCTAGTGCAACAGAAACCAGTCGAACGCCAACAATCCCACCAAAAGAAACCATACATGGATTGTGAGGGCATGCAAACTAGCTGCTAAAAAGGTAATAATCATGAATATTCATATTATATGCATATGTATGAACAACCCTAGAATAATATGTTGATGATGGAAGAAAAGACTTATTAATCTTGAAAACAGATATAAAGAAAAAATAATATGGAAGTACTAAAAAAAGATAAAAATAGAGACAAAATAAATAACCAATAAATAATAAATAAATAACAAATCAATAAATACAAAGTCAAAATCTGGAAACAAAAACACTAAAGAATAAAAAATGAAAAATTGCAAAAAGTGGTGCTGAATAAAAGTTGTTTTTATCGATCCCTGGCTGTGAAGAGTTTTTTGGTCCACACTTAGAACAGCCTTTTAACGGGCACTCTTAATTTGGGGAAGGAAGATAACCCATGCAGATTGCATTTTCAATTCTACACACATTACTTCCAATTGAAAAACACCCACATAGAAATCAAGTACATGTGCCCCCAGGTAACAGGGAAGCCAGGGTATGCATCCCTCTTCCTCCACTGCTGATCCTTGTGACCTTGGGCAAGTCACTTCATCTCTATTGTCTTAGACACAAACTTCGATTGTAAACCTTCTAGGATGGGTTTACCAACTGTACCTGAATTTGTAACTTGCCTTGTGCTTGGATTTACAAAGATGTATAAATAAATCCAAATATAAAATGCTTTGGAGAAGTAGCCTAGTGGCTAGAGCAGTGGGCTAAGACTCAGGGGAGACAGGAACCAAATATCATTTCTTCCTCCAATGTTCTTTGTGACCTTGAGCAAGTCAATTCATCCTCAGATACAAGTTAGAATAAAAGCCCTCCCAGGTAGGTAAATACTGTAACTTGCTTTGAACTTTGCTTTTGAAAAGCAGGTAATAAAATCCAAATCCATATGATGTATTAGTAATAGCCACAGTCATCTGATGCCCAATATTACAATCTGTACAGTGTCTATTAGTGACAAAGATATGAAAGTAAAACAGAGTCTCTACCTTGCTAACTGTAATGGCTAATGAGTGTGACTGTACACATTGACAACTGATTAGGAAGGAGCTTTGCTTTGTAAAGAGTTATAGACCATTTGTTTACTCAATAGCAGTGGAGATTTAAAAAACATATATGTTGCATCCTTCTGGCACAACTGGAACACAGTTCCAAATACTACAAGTACATGACAAAAGATCATGATATGAAGATGGAAAGAGGGAAGTTCAGAAGATATGCATCTTTATGGAGAATGGGATGGATGAATGGAGCAGCCTACTGACCGAGAAGATGGAAGGTAGTATAGAATTTAAGCAAGCTTGGGATAGATAGAGGGCAGTGGTAAGAAGAGAGTGGAGAAGTTAAGTAAATGTCATATATAAAGAAGGTCAAGGTGGAAGAATTCCTAGATCTTGATTCAAGAATGGAATCTTGTATAATAATCTATGCACAATAATAGAATGGAATCTTGTACGATAATGGACAAAGAAAAATATCAAAACTGACGAATAAGAAGGAATATCCTGTAGATAAACAAGCTTGCATGGCTGACAGGTGGGGCATATCCTTGAGTTCAAACAAGTTGGACCTTATTATCGACTGTGTTGCTATGTTACATTGATGGCATTACTAGAAGTAGGATTTAGCAAGGCCAAAGCTATCGCTCAACACATAGGCACCAATATTTCAAAATGATTGGGGGTTTCAAAGAGTACAAATTACCCCTCCCTAGTCACAATGTGGAGCTTGGTCAATATCGGGGGTGCTCAGTACTCACTGGCATCCACAAGATGACTCCTATGGGCCCACATTTTAACAGCTGTCCTTATCATTATTGGCTAGAATTGCATTCTGTATACCCTTCCATTCACCACGTGAATGTAAATGTTTACTACAGCTTCCATTGCATAAAGTTCTGGCATCTACCAGTCATGCTTCAGCACCAGAAATATCAGAACAGAGAAAACAGTGGATTGAAGAGGGAAGAAAAGCAGCTGAGAGAGTCTGAGAACTATTTGGGGTCTCTCACATGGCAACATCACCCTGGGATGGGCAAATATATTCAGCTGAGGAAGTTTCTTTCTTTAGGAAAAATGGGGCAGATAAACCATTCTAATCATTCCACTTAAATTGGTAATTCCATTTAATTCTGAAAAATACGTATTTTTGTATCTGGCTTTTGCTCACACCTTTTCATTGGTAGCTGAAGTTGAGTAACATTCAGATACAATTGTATTTACATTGTATGCCATACAGGACTTCCCAGGATAAATTGAAATAGGAATAAAGATATGCACGGGGAAGAAAATCTTACAGTTCATTTTTTAGAAAAACTGACTTTTTCTCAAGTTTCCTTATTTTTTGGCTCACTTCCCACGTTAATAAGAATGTCTTATCCTGACCTGCAACATTTTAATGCACAGAAATTGGCTATATTTACTTACCTCATAAGCTAATATAATTTGACTTGATTTGTGCACCCTTTTTTTTAAAGCACCTTAATATTTATGTAAGTGTTCACTATTGTTTCAGCTTGATATATGTGGTTCTGTACTAGCCTCAGCCCTGCACACTAACTAATGCACATCCCTATACAGTAGGAACTCCCCTGTCCACAGAGGGCTTGTAATCCAATCTGTACCTGGCACCGGAGGGTGAAATGATTTACCCAAGGCCACAGGAAGTGTTAGCAAAATCTAAACACTGATTTTCCTAGTTCTCACTCATCCCTATAGCCAATAGCTTAGTAGTTAGAGAAGCAGGTGGTAATCCAGCAGAACCAAGGATCAAATCATGTGTCTTCCAATCACACACTTTGGACAAGTCACTTCACACAAAAGAGCTCAGGTGGAAGTTAAATTGTGAGCAGGGAAAGAACTTGTGCAACAAAATCTGAGTAATAAATCTAACTAATACTCAAAATTTAGTTTTGATGCTGTCATCTACTATAGTACAGTTGGAGAAAAAGGTGGAGAATGATTCTAAGGAGTTGGCTCAGGCGATTCAGGGACCCTTTTACTAAAGTGCATAGGCACCTATGAGCATCCAACATTGGTGCATCAAATTGGAATTACCGCCCAGCTACTGCATACTTTGGGCGGTAATTCCATTTTTGACACACATCCAAAACATGCAGTAGAAAATATTTTCTATTTTCGATCGAGTGGCACTTACCCAGCAGTAATCAGCAGTCTATGCGTGCTGACAATTAGCGTCTGGTTAACGCTTGAGACCTTACTGCTAAGTCAATGGGTGGTGGTAAGTGTTCAGGCTGAAAACGGACACATTCTGGTTTTAATTTTGCCGCATGTCCATTTTCGGCCACAAAAAAGGCCTTTTTTCCATGCATGCTGAAAAGTAGACCTGCACACATCCAAAACACGCACCTACACCAGCGCACCTTAGTAAAAGGGCCCCTCAATGAGTTAATATTGTTGAGGAGAAGCTCGAATCTTCTCAGTCATTATATGGTTTAGTTGAAGATTTGTCAAATTTGAGGTTGAAAGTTGAAAATTTTGAGAATTATACTGGACATTGCAATCTAAGACTTTTTAATTTTCCATGATCATCTTTAGTGTTACTTTGAAAAATGATGAGAAGATATTTATTGGAAGTATTGGAGATTCGAGTTGCTAATTTGCCACCTTTTACATCAGTATATTACTTACCAACTAAGGAAAAGAAGGACTCTTCAACGGAAGGAGGGGAAAACTTGGAAATGGATGTCATATGTTTCTGCTATTTTAGAAAGTTCTGAACCAAACTCTGTAGCGCTGTCTATCATGGTTATTACTCAGGCATTAATAAAGAATGGCTTTTAAAGATATATTTCAAGAAAATAGATAAGCTTTTTCTCAATTGTAAAGCATACAGAGTAGCCTAATGGTTAGTACAGCAGGCTTTGATCCTTGTAAACTGGGTTCAATTCCCACCACAGCTTCTTGTGATTCTGGACAAGTCACTTAACCCTTCATTGCTTCAGGCACAAAATAAGTACTGATGTGCACACAGAAGAAACAAATCTCCACAGGATACACAATGTGCATGCAGCAAAACAGCGAAGATGACCAAAGAATGGATAGACAACGCTCCAATCAGTAAAAACAGTTTATTACTGATTGGAGCATCATTTATCCATTCTTTGGTCATCTTCGTTGTTTTGCTGCACAAAATAAGTACCTGCATATAATATGTAAACTGCTTTGAATGTAACCACAGAAAGGCAGTATATCAAGTCCCATCCCCTAGCTGCACTGACATAGATGGCATGTTTGGAGGAGTAACTTAATGGTTAGTGCAGTGGGCTTTGAACCTGGGTTCAATTCCCACTGCAGCTCCTTGTGATCTTGGGCAAGTCAGTTAGGGGTTTTTTTTTACTAAGGCGTACTAGCGTTTTTAGCACACGCTAAAAATTAGCTAGAGACACCTATAGGAATATATGGATGTCTCTAGCATTTAGCACATGCTAAAACTTTAAAAACGCTAGCGTGCCTTTCTAAAAGACCTCCCTTAACCCTCCATTGTCCCAGGTACAAAAACTTCGATTGTGAGCCCTCTAGGGACAGAGAAAGTACCTACATATAATGTGTCCAGCGCTGCGTATGTCTAGTAGTGCTATAGAAATGATTAGTAGTAGTTCATAACTAGTTGGGCACTTCCTTTTGTTGAAGTTCCCTTTTAAATGTATAATCAAGTTGAAGTCAGTAGAGTATATCTTCTTTGAGCCTTTTCATCTTTCTACCTTTATTTCCTTTAGGCAGGCTCCAACTCAGATGCTAGATTTACTGACAGAGTGAATTTTTATCTGATGTGTGCTAACTGCAATGGATTATGAAGCTGTTTTTGTGGTGGACATGATTTGTGGGTTAATTATTTCCTAAATCTCTCTTTATTTAATCTTGTGGTCCAATATGACTTTTGCATCTTTCAGCATATGTTTCTTTATTTTCTTAAAGCTATTTCCTAACTCTTGTGCACTGATAAAATTTATTTATTTATTTGCTGCATTTGTATCCCAGATTTTCCCACCTATTTGCAGGCTCAATGTGGCTTACATTGTTCCATCATGGCTATCACCATTCCAGAGTTAGAGATACAAGTGATGATATATAGATAACATGAGTAACATAGTAAAATTAATCAAACAAGCCTGAAGAGATCACAATTCGGGACCAGAGAAAAAGTTGTAGGGCATTAGGGTTTATATGATGGATCGCTGCGGTATGCTTTGATGAAGAGGAAGGTCTTCAGTGATTTCCGAAAGTTGTATAATAATAATAAAAATAATAATAACAATATTATTATTATTATTATTACATTATTATTATTATTATTATTATTATTATTAAATAATAATAATAAACATAATATTGTATAAATTTTAAAAAAATTACAAATTTGGTTTTGTAGTCAGATACAGAAGGAAGACCCTTGATGAATGATTGTAATGGAGAGAGCCTCACTATTATGAACACACATGCAGGAAGGGACTTTGACAACTGTATCAAACATATAAACGGCGAGTGACCGTACTCACTCGCAAATGCGCAGTAGAGACCTTCTCTGCCCTGCCCCCATGTCAATACGTGATGACGGGGGCGGAACACAGAGGGTCTGTACTGCGCATTGCTGAGGGAGGGACACCGCCGTCTAACGCTCCCCCCACCCGAGTCGCCGCCGCCACCCACCTTCTACCCGGTCGGGCCCTCGCTCCACTATTGAAACAGCGAGGGTCCGGGAACGCAGCACTGAGCTCTGCTGAGCTGCCGACATCGCCCTTCCTTCTTCTTCTCTGCCTCTGTCCCGCCCTCGACGACGTTACGTCACACGAGGGTGGGACAGGCAGAGAAGAAGAACGAAGGCCGACGTCGGCAGCTCAGCAGAGCTCAGTGCTGCGTTCCCGGACCCTCGCTGTTTCAATAGCGGAGCGAGGGCCCGGCCGGGTGGAAGGTGGGTGGTGACGGCTCGGTGGGGGGGCGTGAACTCGGAGGGGGAGGGGCAGCGGCGAACTCGGCGGTGGGGGCTGGCCTTTCAACCCCCCCTTCCTATAATAGCCCGTTTTTACGGGCTAAAAGGCTAGTAGTATTATAAATAGTTCTACTTTACCTGGTTTCCATTAATGGCGTAGTTGTGCTTCGTAGCATATACCTTGCCCACTGAAACAGCAACAGCATAAGCTACTATCCCAATGGAAAACGCAGATCCAATCATTTCCGAAAACAGGCTCACTTTTGGAGCGACAGGTGGTATAAACCTAAAATAATTAACGCAATACATATTTTTCTCTCTTTTACACTAGCTTTGATGAAGACTTGTGCCTATTTCATTGTTTCTAGATCCATTTTATAACAAAGTGTGGCTGTTGATGCGTTAATTGCACTTGCATATGCAGAAGTAAGGTCGCCAACAAGATATAGGTTAGTAACAATTTGCGTGCTCATTAAAAAATGAAGAAAAAGCCTTCAGAAACCGTGGGTAAAATACCCAGGGTTTAGTGTGCGGTTATATGAACTCTTTTAACACACACCACGATTTGATCATTGGGCTAAAAAAACTTCATTCTAAAGTAAGCTTGCAATTTTATAGCTTTTTTATACTTTCATTGCTATTGTTATTTTTTGTTAATTTTTTCTTTTCTAATGCATTCTTTTTCCTTTTCCACGTTGAAGTAATCAATTCAAATATCTAATCATCAACATATGGCAGTAGGGCATAAAATATCACGCTACTTAGCTTTAGGATCAGGCACTCTTCATTATCCGTTCTACGGGAACCCATTTCGCCTATGGCCCATCATAGAGGAGGAAACCGTAAACTTAATTTACTGAGAAGGGAAACCAGATGGATTTTTGAGTTTGATACTTTGGAGCCGAACGGACTCAACAGCTCCATAGATTGGCACAACTTTTATTGACGCCATCACGCAACGTAAACGCCAGTATTTTAGACAACAGGGCGTACGTGAACGCTGAGGCACCATATTTTTGAACTGTTTTGTGCTTCCCTAAAGTATGTCTGACTTAAGGTTGATTTATTATGTGCTAACGCTATTTTAGATTCTTCTTCCGCGGTAATAATTTCATCTAATGTTTTATGTTTCAGCACTTCCTAAGCACTCCGTTCCTGAAGAAGCCACGTTTCTAGGCGAAAAGGGTTCCCGTAGAACGGATAATGAAGATTGCCTGATCCTAAAGCTAAGTAGCGCGATATTTTATGCCCTACTGCCATATGTTGATGATTAGATATTTGAATTGATTACTTCAACGTGGAAAAGGAAAAAGAATGCATTAGAAAAGAAAAAATTAACAAAAAATAACAATAGCAATGAAAGTATAAAAAAGCTATAAAATTGCAAGCTTACTTTAGAATGAAGTTTTTTTAGCCCAATGATCGAATCGTGGTGTGTGTTATAAGAGTTCATATAACCGCACACTAAACCCTGGGTATTTTACCCACGGTTTCTGAGGGCTTTTTCTTCATTTTTTAATGAGCACACAAATTGTTACTGGAACTTTAATTTTGTATTAGGTTACTTTTCTGCTCCAGTGTTACTGCTTATGTTCTACTGTTTGGTCTTATAAAGATATAGGTTAGACCTGTCTCTGCTGAATCTGTCAACCTTCCACCATCCTTGAGCTCTGATGGTGTACACAGTCTCATATCTGCTCCATCTCTTCACTAATCTGATGAAGGGAACATAGCTCTTAAAAGCTAGGAACAGATGTATTGAGTTAGTTTAATAAAACGTCACCACCTTGCTGTTGACCTTTATTTCTCTTTATATGGAACTCTATTACAATACACTAAAGCCTTGTCCAGACTCTATCAAAGTGATTCGAGCATGAAGGGCAATTCTATAAATTGGTGCCTAAAGATGGTCGCCAATTATGTGTGTAAGTTAATAGCACTTATGTGCACGATTGGTGCCACTAATTGACAATTATGTGAAGGTTATCAATAGAAATCAAACAAAATAAAACACGGAAAAGAAAATAAGATGATACCTTTTTTATTGGACATAACTTAATACATTTCTTGATTAGCTTTCAAAGGTTGCCCTTCTTCGTCAGATCGGAAATAAGCAAATGTGTTGGCAGGTAGTATATATAAGAGAAACATCAAAGCATCACTTTGACAGTCTGACAGAGTGGGAGGGTGGGGGTATGCATGGGGACATTATGTGAATAAATGCTAGGCGCTATTCTGGAACATATGCGCCAACATTGCTTAGCATGTGATGAGGGGGATTAAACATGGGCAGAATATGAGAGAGTCAAGGGCATGTCTCCGGAATACATGCATAATTTATAGGGTACTATAAGTTACACACACTTCAGGGCACAATTAGGTGCCAACAGTTAGAACTGCCATTGACTTGACGCAACTGTTGGTGCATAACTTTAGCTGCGACAATGCCAACTAACACTAGTATTCTATAATGGAATCTTGGCACCAAGAAACCGTTCTAGAATTGGTGCTGAGTACAGCATTGGAACAGCTAAATCTCAGCCCCAATTTATAGAATTGCCGACATAGTGTTTAGAATAGCAGTCACATTCCACTGTAAAGCATGTCTCTAGAGTTAAATTAAATTAATTGAGACATTTATATGTTACCTGACTACAAGCTCCAAGTGGATTACAAAAGAGTTGAATCAATTTAAAGCAATCCAAAACATCAATAGTAAAATACAATATAACATAGTAACATAGAAATAAATATTTTCCAGAAAAGGAAAAATGGTAAAACTAGAGGACATGAACTGAGGTTGTGGGGTGGTAGACTTAGGAGTAATGTCAGGAAATTCTTTTTCACAGAGAGGGTGGTTGATGCCTGGAATACCATCTGGGGAAGGTGATGGAGAAAAAAATGATGGTGGAATTCAAAATGGTGTGGGATGAACACAAAGAATCTCTAATTAGAAAATGAATGGTATGAAAAACAAAACTTATGGGTAGCATATGTGTTTGCATGTCATGTGGTGCATTCTGGCTGCATCAACTAAGGCCGGTGCTCGGCTGGCTTGTACGGTCTGAGTCCCGCATATAGCAATCTGGTTTAGGATGGGCTGTACAGAGCTTCGACAGAAATTCCAGTAATTTGGAAAGTGAGAACAGGGCCGGGCAGACTTTTATGATCTGTGTCCCGCAAATGACAAGACAGATTCGGATAGGCTGGAGTCGGCTTTGACAACAATTCCAGTAACTGGAACATAAGGACAGAGCCAGGTGGACTTCTACGGTCTATGTCCCAGAAACAACAAAGAAAGACCATGATCAATTCATTGTTGAATTAATCTAGAATTGAGAATGAATGTGACTGTTGGGCAGACTGGATGGATTATTCAGGTCTTTATCTGCCGTCACTTACTATCTGATTTCTAGGTTATCAGCACTCCACAACTTGCTGCACACATATTTTTTAAGGAAAGCACAAGTTTGTTGTCAAATGTTTGGTGACACATCTCCAAGCTCTTGATGACTGACCAGAATGTCCTAATACACTGGTTGAGAACCACTGCTCCAGACTGATATAATAATACACGCACAGAATGTTGAGTATTATTAGGAAAGGGATGGAAAACAAACACGAGGATGTTATAATGCCGTTGTATCGCTCCATGGTGCGACCACACCTCGAGTATTGTGTCCAATTCTGGTCACCGTATCTCAAAAAAGATATAAAGGAATTAGAAAAGGTGCAGAGAAGGGCGACGAAAATGATAAAGGGAATGGAACGACTTCCCTATGAGGAAAGGCTGAGAAGGTTAGGGTTCTTCAGCTTGGAGAAAAGGCGGCTGAGGGGTGATATGATAGAAGTCTATAAGATAATGAGCGGAGTACAGCGGACAGATGTGAAGCGTTTGTTTACACTTTCAAACAACAACAAAACCAGGGGACACAAGATGAAGCTAGAATATGGTAGATTTAAAACAAATAGGAGAAAGTTTTTCTTTACTCAGTGTGTAGTTAGACTCTGGAACTCGTTGCCGGAGAATGTAGTGACAGCATCTGGCCTTACGGAATTTAAAGGGGGTTTGGACAGATTCCAGAGGGAAAAGTCCATTGAACATTATTAATTTTTTTTTTTTTTTTTTTTGGGGGGGGGTGGGTTGCCAGGTTCTTGAAGCCTGGATTGGCCGCTGTTGGAGACAGGATGCTGGGCTTGATGGACCCTTGGTCTTTTCCCAGTATGGCGGTGCTTATGTACTTATGTACATACTAGTTTCCAGGATATTGTTTTCCAGGAATTAGGTTTCTAATTTTTTCATAAGCAGGCAAGTTTTTAAAAGCCACCAAACACTCAGATAACCCTTGGTTTTTCTCGGGTTTAGAGGAAGAGAGTTCCACAGTTCTGAGCCTTTATCAATTTGCGTTCTATTATAGGTAATAACCATTCTATATAAGCTTTTCGGTGGTACAACCAGTTTTAACTCTCAGAGTGATCGAAGGTGTTTAGAGGGAACATATAAAGTTCCAAATTTTTAAGATAGGACTTAGGTCATATAAAATCTTATAAACAAACATCAATGCTTTGGGACTTAGCAAAGTGTTTACCCAAAATGGAAATAAACCCTTTAAAAATGATATTTATTTATTTACCACTTTTTTTTAAATTCACGCAAGGTGGTGTCCATAGAAGCCTGTTTCTTAAGATTGAGTGTCTACTTTTATCTCCTGCATGTTTTCTATGGATGTTGTTAGCTGATGGGTTTGTATAACACAGGTCCAAGGGACGTCGGCCATTATCTGGCACAGTTATCACATTACACTTAACTTACCCTACTTACCTACTTACTTACCCTACTTGCAACATTTGCTTTAGCCAGGCTAAAGCAACCGTTATTTAATGTCAAATGCACAAAGGAGTTCTGCATGGCTTTAGCCATTTACCGTAGAAGCTACCGATAATCTAATGCAAATGTATTACAGTGAACTCATTAGTATTAAAATGAGCATTACGTGCAATGCACAGACATTTCCATGCAATGCACAGAAAGGAGCATCTACCTTTAATGTGCAAAATTTTCCAGCAGGTCTGGAGAGGCAACTTTTGAGCATCAGAGCCTTAGTCTTGTGTCTCACCCACCTATTTGAATTTTTATTCCCCTGATCTATCTTTCACTGGAGCCCTTTGCAGGCTCTAAGGTTTGTATGCCACATCTCTTTTGTTCTAATGTTTTTCTTTTGTTATAAACTAGTAAGAAAGGCCCTTTTCTGACACAAATGAAACGGGCGCTAGCAAGGTTTTCCTCGGATTGTGTATGTTTGAGAGAGTGTATGTGAGAGTGACTGTGTGTGTGAGAGAGAGTGAATATGCGAGTGTGTCTGTGAGAGAGACAGTGTGTGTGTGAGAATGAGAGTGTGTGCGTGAGAATGAGAGTGTGTGCAAGTGCGTATGTGAGACACAGTGTAAGAAAGAGTGTGTTTCACACAGATACAGTGTGTGCGAGAGAGAGAGAGAGTGTGTGTGAGACACAGACTCTGTGAGACTGAGTGTATGAGACCAAGAGAGTGTGTGAGTGACTGTGTGACACATAGAGAGTGAATGTGATACAGTGTGAGACATAGAGTGTGTGAGAGTGAGAGAGAGAAAGACATTGACTGTGAGAGAGAGAGAGTGTGTGTGTGACTCTCCCCCCCCTCTGGTGTCAGGCCCCCCCCTCCCTCCCTCCCTCCCTCTCTCTTGTTTCAGGCCCCCCTTCTCTCTCTCTGGTGTCTGAGTGTTACTGTGCAGGACACTGAGCTCTGGCTGTGCTTCAATGAATTGACCAATCCTATGTAATAGAATGCACTTCCAACATTCTGAAGCCGAGAAACCTCGTGTGGTTGGTCACTTCTGCTTGTGACGAACCCAGAAGTACGTGATGTCAATTCAGGAGATGTGGGTTTCACCACCATGCATTTAGAATGTTGGGAGTTGTGGAGGCTTCATAGAATGTTGGAGGTGAGTTTTATATAGAGAGATGATTTGTTCGAGGTTTTACACTGTCATTTTCAACTTATATTTAATGACTAACATTGTTATTTCATTTTTTTTTAATAACCTACAATATAATTATGTTGTTTATTTATTGTGCATTACTTATTAGTTATTATTATTATTCCTTTATATAGATTGATCAAGACCCCTGAGGCAGGCCTTAGGGCCGAAACACGACCATGTCGGGTCGTTTTTTAGAAACCCAATAAAAGAATGTTGGTATCCTCCTTGGTTTCGCCTCACTATTTTGTTTTACACCACATCTCACATGGTACAGATGTTTAAATACTTGAAAGGTATTAATATAGAAACAAATCTTTTCCAGAGAGGGGGAAATGGTAAAACTAGAGGAAATTAATTGAGGTTGCGGGGTGGTAGACTTAGGAGTAATGTCAGGAAATTCTTTTTCACAGAGAGGGTGGTTGAAGCCTGGAATACCCTCTCGAGGGAAGTGATAGAGACAACCACAGTGACGGCATTCAAAATGGCGTGGGATGAACACAGAGGATCTCTAATTAGAAAATGGATGGTATAAAAAAAAAGTCTAAACTTAAATGGCTGCGCGTGTATAGTTGTGTCGAGTGACGCTTAAATGGGAATTCCGAGTGTGATGAACTAGAGCCGGTACCGGGCAGACCTGTACGGTCTGTGTCCTGTATACGGCAGTCCAGTTTAGGATAGGCTGAAGAGGGCTTCAACAGCAACTACAGTGCTGGGCAGACCTGTACGGTCTGTATCCCACAAATGACAACACAGATAGGCTGGAGTGGGCTTCGACAGCAACTCCAGTAGTTGCAACATAAGGACAGGGCTGGGCGGACTTCTATGGTCTGTGTCCCAGAAACACCAAAGAAAGACCATGATCAGGTATTTTACATCACATTCATTGTTGATTTAATCATGAATTGAAAATGAGTGTGACAGTTGGGCAGACTGGATGGACCATTCAGGTCTTTATCTGCCGTCACATACATACTATGTTACTATGTACCTGCTTTTGTCTTTAGGAGACCTATCCCCTTGAAAAGAAGATTCACATTTATTATTTATCTCCTCGAGGAGCTGTTGAGCGTAGACATATGCACAAGAGCTGCACGTTCAATTGAGCATTTATCAGGAGATATTCAACAGAGTTGGAATTCCAGTTAAGTGCAATACATCATAGAAAAGGATATTAGACTAGTTAGTGTTAAAATGTGAATCCACTCACCCGCTTGGGATGGTCTTAACAATGCCTGCATTGTATTTTCCTGCCAGATCAGCTCCATAGGAAATTCCAGTGGCTACTATTGTCTACAGTGAAACACAATATTTTCATATTTAAAAGAGAAAAAATTCCTGTGAACTTTGGAATGAAGAAACATCTTTTCTGTTATATAGCAGCTGGAGTATTCCACTTACCACAATCACTTCTATGGGAATAGGCACAGGGATTTTATGTTTGTAACGGTCGCCTACTTCCTTCACCACTACACAGACAACAAAAGTCAGCAGTCCGGCAATGAGATCGGCAATGTTGGTTTGACCAATGTTGGCAAAGATATCTATAATGGTCTACAAAAGAACAATTTCAAATAATTATTAAATATTATCCTGCAGTATGCAAATTCCTCAACTTCTAATCAGAATCCATCATAACTACACACACTTTCACACATAGACCTTTCTATTCCCAGATTACAGTCCAATATTCAGTTCTAGTTTAGCCTTCTTGGTTTTTCTATCTGTCCAATTCACATCGGCTGGGAGGAAGAATGGCTGCTGAGACTACAAGCGGTGGCCTCGCAAGATTTCTGCTGAAGTCTCGGCAGCCATTTTAAACAAGCAGTGGCAGCAAGATGGATCAGCAGCAGTGGGCAGGAAAGAGTAGGGATCTTTCCTGCCCCAAGGCAAGCCACTAGACCACCAGGGTGACTTCAGGAATGGGAGGGAAAGCATAGGTCAGTTCAATTGTGTGGTTCTGTGGGAATCCCACGGGACCTGGGTCCATCACCGCAGAATCCCTGTGAACCCCAGTCCGTCCCCGTGGAATTTCCACGGTACCCAATCCTGTGCAGCTCTCTAGTCAGGCTCAGGGGGACCAATTCTCTATTGGGTCTCCATGGGCCAGAAGACCTGCTCCATGCCGGGGGAGGGGGTGACTGTATAGATTTCAGCTGAAACTGAGCAGCAAATTTCAGGCACAGATTCAGTTTCAGCCAAAACTGGAGAATCCCAATTTCTGTCGTCCTCTAATGGGCACCTTAAGAGAACCTTCAACCTTACACAGTGGTGCTCCTAGGTCAGTAACCACCCGGGGCGGATTGCTGCTGCGCCCCCCCCCCTATAGTATCACCTCCACCCCCCCCAGTGCATCACCTCCAGGCAGCTCCACCCCCACCCCACCCCCCCAGTGCACCACCTCCACCATCCCACCCTTGGTATGCCACTGGCCTTACATGCCCTCAATTAACTTTCAGGCCTCTAGACTGCAGCTCCCCCCCCCCCCCCCCAATTTCAAGATTTTGATTGTTAAAATCAACAATTATGACCATCACACAAACATCCTATAAAAAATCTAAGTTAAAGTTTGTGTTGACAGTTCTTTGAGTTTGTGTGGCTGTCAGAACCTGTTGCTTTGCTTTGACTGAAGCTGCTCTTTGCTGCCCCAATAAGCAGCTGTATTAGGTACCCACCTAATGGTTGGACACACCCTAGTAGAGCTCCCTCTCCTTCTAGTATGAAGTCTGTGAACAAAAACCAGGAGCAAATCTAGAGTGGAAATGCATTGATTTCTATGCTAAAGTTGCATATGAAAAGAGTGTGATGCAGGCTCAGGGGAGGAAGTGTCATCAGATTCGTTCTACTACTACTACTAATAACATTTATATAGGATAAAATGGAATATAATGGGATGTCAGGGAAATACTCACATATATAATGGATAGTATTCCATTGTAGTTCTTGGTTGGAACATTGAGGACAATTTTCACTTGAGATACAAAGACTTGGAAAGCAGCTGCGGTGGTGAATCCCCCAACCAGTGGATCTGCAAGATATCTCACAATAAAGCCGATCTGAAGAGCTCCCAGTGCGAGCTGGGGAATAACACAAGGAATAGATAGTGTTACTGATGACCTACAGCATATCCCAAGGAAGCTAAAGATCAGAAAATGTGAAGTTTGTATAAATGCCAAAGTAAAACTCCTAGCATTGTAAATTGAGTCAAATAGAAGCCAAAGACCAGATAACAGGCCATCTGTAAGTTAAATTTTAGATCTTTAAAACAGAGACAAAAGTAAAGGAGAAGACAAGTCCCAGTTAAAAAGAATGTAATATAGAATGCTTCAATCAGATCAAATTTCATTTCCATTTCATAACATAACATAAGAATATAAGTATTGCCATACTGGTACAGACCAAAGGTCCATCAAGCACAAAGCGAATGCTACATACCTGTAGAAGGTATTCTCCGAGGACAGCAGGCTGATTGTTCTCACTGATGGGTGACGTCCACGGCAGCCCCTCCAATCGGAAACTTCTCTAGCAAAGTCCTTTGCTAGTCCTCGCGTGCCCGCGCGCACTGCGCATGCGCAGCCGTCTTCCCGCCCGAAACCGGCTCGAGCCAGCCAGTCCAGTATGTAGCAAGACAATACACTTCAAGGGAAGACACAACTCCAAAGGGGAGGCGGGCGGGTTTGTGAGAACAATCAGCCTGCTGTCCTCGGAGAATACCTTCTACAGGTATGTAGCATTCGCTTTCTCCGAGGACAAGCAGGCTGCTTGTTCTCACTGATGGGGTATCCCTAGCCCCCAGGCTCACTCAAAACAACAACCATGGTCAATTGGGCCTCGCAACGGCGAGGACATAACTGAGATTGACCTAAAAAATTTACCAACTAACTGAGAGTGCAGCCTGGAACAGAACAAACAGGGCCCTCGGGGGGTGGAGTTGGATCCTAAAGCCCAAACAGGTTCTGAAGAACTGACTGCCCGAACCGACTGTCGCGTCGGGTATCCTGCTGCAGGCAGTAATGAGATGTGAATGTGTGGACAGATGACCACGTCGCAGCTTTGCAAATTTCTTCAATAGAGGCTGACTTCAAGTGGGCTACCGACGCAGCCATGGCTCTAACATTATGAGCCGTGACATGACCCTTAAGAGCCAGCCCCGCCTGGGCGTAAGTGAAGGAAATGCAATCTGCTAGCCACTCCCCTCCTATTGGGATCAAAAGAAACAAACAATTGGGCGGACTGTCTGTGGGGGCTGTGTCCGCTCCAGATAGAAGGCCAATGCTCTCTTGCAGTCCAATGTGTGCAGCTGACGTTCAGCAGGGCAGGAATGAGGACGGGGAAAGAATGTTGGCAAGACAACTGACTGGTTCAGATGGAACTCCGACACGACCTTTGGCAAGAACTTAGGGTGAGTGCGGAGGACTACTCTGTTATGATGAAATTTGGTGTAAGGGGCCTGGGCTACCAGGGCCTGAAGCTCACTGACTCTACGAGCTGAAGTAACTGCCACCAAGAAAATGACCTTCCAGGTCAAGTACTTCAGATGGCAGGAGTTCAGTGGCTCAAAAGGAGGTTTCATCAGCTGGGTGAGAACGACATTGAGATCCCATGACACTGTAGGAGGCTTGACAGGGGGCTTTGACAAAAGCAAACCTCTCATGAAGCGAACAACTAAAGGCTGTCCCGAGATCGGCTTACCTTCCACATGGTAATGGTATGCACTGATTGCACTAAGGTGAACCCTTACAGAGTTGGTCTTGAGACCAGACTCAGACAAGTGCAGAAGGTATTCAAGCAGGGTCTGTGTAGGACAAGAGCGAGGAGCTAGGGCCTTGCTGTCACACCAGACGGCAAACCTCCTCCATAGAAAGAAGTAACTCCTCTTAGTGGAATCTTTCCTGGAAGCAAGCAAGACGCGGGAGACACCCTCTGACAGACCCAAAGAGGCAAAGTCTACGCTCTCAACATCCAGGCCGTGAGAGCCAGGGACCGGAGGCTGGGATGCAGAAGAGCCCCTTCGTCTTGCGTGATGAGGATCGGAAAACACTCCAATCTCCACGGTTCTTCTGAGGATAACTCCAGAAGAAGAGGGAACCAGATCTGACGCGGCCAAAAAGGAGCAATCAGAATCATGGTGCCTCGGTCTTGCTTGAGTTTCAACAAAGTCTTCCCCACCAGAGGAATGGGAGGATAAGCATACAGCAGGCCCTCCCCCCAGTCCAGGAGGAAGGCATCCGATGCCAGTCTGCCGTGGGCCTGAAGCCTGGAACAGAACTGAGGGACTTTGTGGTTCGCTCGAGATGCGAAGAGATCCACCAAGGGGGTGCCCCACACTTGGAAGATCTGGCGCACCACTCGGGAATTGAGCGACCACTCGTGAGGTTGCATAATCCTGCTCAGTCTGTCGGCCAGACTGTTGTTTACGCCTGCCAGATATGTGGCTTGGAGCACCATGCCGAGACGGCGAGCCCAGAGCCACATGCTGACGGCTTCCTGACACAGGGGGCGAGATCCGGTGCCCCCCTGCTTGTTGACATAGTACATGGCAACCTGGTTGTCTGTCTGAATTTGGATAATTTGGTGGGACAGCCGATCTCTGAAAGCCTTCAGAGCGTTCCAGATCGCTCGCAACTCCAGAAGATTGATCTGTAGATCGCGTTCTTGGAGGGACCAACTTCCTTGGGTGTGAAGCCCATCGACATGAGCTCCCCATCCCAGGAGAGACGCATCCGTGGTCAGCACTTTTTGTGGCTGAGGAATTTGGAAGGGACGTCCCAGAGTCAGATTGGACCAAATCGTCCACCAATACAGGGATTTGAGAAAACTCGTGGACAGGTGGATTACGTCTTCTAGATCCCCAGCAGCCTGAAACCACTGGGAAGCTAGGGTCCATTGAGCAGATCTCATGTGAAGGCGGGCCATGGGAGTCACATGAACTGTGGAGGCCATGTGGCCCAGCAATCTCAACATCTGCCGAGCTGTGATCTGCTGGGACGCTCGCACCCGCGAGACGAGGGACAACAAGTTATTGGCTCTCGCTTCTGGGAGATAGGCGCGAGCCGTCCGAGAATCCAGCAGAGCTCCTATGAATTCGAGTCTCTGTGATGGGAGAAGATGGGACTTTGGGTAATTTATCACAAACCCCAGTAGCTCCAAGAGGCGAATAGTCATCTGCATGGACTGCAGGGCTCCTGCCTCGGACGTGTTCTTCACCAGCCAATCGTCGAGATATGGGAACACGTGTACCCCCAGCCTGCGAAGTGCCACTGCTACTACAGCCAGGCACTTTGTGAACACCCTGGGCGCAGAGGCGAGCCCAAAGGGTACCACACAGTACTGGAAGTGACGTGTGCCCAGCTGAAATCGCAGATACTGTCTGTGAGCTGGCAGTATCGGGATGTGTGTGTAGGCATCCTTCAAGTCCAGAGAGCATAGCCAATCGTTTTCCTGAATCATGGGAAGTAGGGTGCCCAGGGAAAGCATCCTGAACTTTTCTTTGACCAGATATTTGTTCAGGGCCCTTAGGTCTAGGATGGGACGCATCCCCCCTGTTTTCTTTTCCACAAGGAAGTACCTGGAATAGAATCCCAGCCCTTCTTGCCCGGATGGCACGGGCTCGACCGCATTGGCGCTGAGAAGAGCGGAGAGTTCCTCTGCAAGTACCTGCTTGTGCTGGAAGCTGTAAGATTGAGCTCCCGGTGGACAATTTGGAGGTTTTGAAGCCAAATTGAGGGTGTATCCTTGCCGGACTATTTGCAGAACCCACTGATCGGAGGTTATGAGAGGCCACCTTTGGTGAAAAGCTTTCAACCTCCCCCCGACCGGCAGGTCGCCCGGCACTGATACTTGGATGTCGGCTATGCTCTGCTGGAGCCAGTCAAAAGCTCGCCCCTTGCTTTTGCTGGGGAGCCGCGGGGCCTTGCTGAGGCGCACGCTGCTGACGAGAGCGAGCGCGCTGGGGCTTAGCCTGGGCCGCAGGCTGTCGAGAAGGGGGATTGTACCTACGCTTGCCAGAAGAGTAGGGAACAGTCCTCCTTCCCCCAAAAAATCTTCTACCTGTAGAGGTAGAGGCTGAAGGCTGCCGGCGGGAGAACTTGTCGAATGCGGTGTCCCGCTGGTGGAGATGCTCTACCACCTGCTCGACCTTCTCTCCAAAAATATTGTCCGCACGGCAAGGTGAGTCCGCAATCCGCTGCTGGAGTCTATTCTCCAGGTCGGAGGCACGCAGCCATGAGAGCCTGCGCATCACCACACCTTGAGCAGCGGCCCTGGACGCAACATCAAAGGTGTCATACACCCCTCTGGCCAGGAATTTTCTGCACGCCTTCAGCTGCCTGACCACCTCCTGAAAAGGCTTGGCTTGCTCAGGGGGAAGAGCATCAACCAAGCCCGCCAACTGCCGCACATTGTTCCGCATGTGTATGCTCGTGTAGAGCTGGTAAGACTGGATTTTGGCCACGAGCATAGAAGAATGGTAGGCCTTCCTCCCAAAGGAGTCTAAGGTTCTAGAGTCTTTGCCCGGGGGCGCCGAAGCATGCTCCCTAGAACTCTTAGCCTTCTTTAGGGCCAAATCCACAACTCCAGAGTCATGAGGCAACTGGGTGCGCATCAGCTCTGGGTCCCCATGGATCCGGTACTGGGACTCGATCTTCTTGGGAATGTGGGGATTACTTAGTGGCTTGGTCCAGTTCGCAAGCAATGTCTTTTTTAGGACATGGTGCAAGGGAACAGTGGACGCTTCCTTAGGTGGAGAAGGATAGTCCAGGAGCTCAAACATTTCAGCCCTGGGCTCGTCCTCCACAACCACCGGGAAGGGGATGGCCGTAGACATCTCCCGGACAAAGGAAGCAAAAGACAGACTCTCAGGAGGAGAAAGCTGTCTTTCAGGAGAGGGAGTGGGATCAGAAGGAAGACCCTCAGACTCCTCGTCAGAGAAATATCTGGGGTCTTCCTCTTCCTCCCACGAGGCCTCGCCCTCGGTGTCAGACACAAGTTCACGAACCTGTGTCTGCAACCTCGCCCGGCTCGACTCCGTGGAGCCACGTCCACGATGGGGGCGTCGAGAGGTAGACTCCCTCGCCCGCATCGGCGAAGCTCCCTCCGCCGACGTAGTCGGGGAGCCTTCCTGGGAGGTGGCCGCAGTCGGCACCGCACGCGGTACCGACGTCGGGGACCTCACCCCGGGCGATGGGCCAGCCGGCGCCACGCTCGACGGTACCGGTGGCGCAAGCACCGCCAGTACCGGAGGGGTAGGGCGCAACAGCTCTCCCAGAATCTCTGGGAGAACGGCCCGGAGGCTCTCGTTCAGAGCGGCTGCAGAGAAAGGCAAAGAGGTCGATGCAGGCGTCGACGTCAGAACCTGTTCCGGGCGAGGAGGCTGTTCCGGGCTGTCCAGAGGGGAGCGCATCGACACCTCCTGAACAGAGGGTGAGCGGTCCTCTCGGTGCCGATGCCTGCTGGGTGCCGACTCCCTCGGCGACCCAGAGCTCTCGGTGCCGACGCGGGGAGGCGACCGGTGTCGATGCTTCTTCGACTTCTTCCGAAGCATGTCACCGGAGCTCCCCGGCACCGACGAGGAGGACGTAGAATCCAGCCGTCGCTTCCTCGGGGCCGAGGCCGAAGGAGGTCGGTCTCGGGGGGGCTGTACCGCAGGAGCCCTCAGGGTAGGAGGAGACCCACCCGAAGGCTCACCGCCACCAGCAGGGGAATGGACAGCCCTCACCTGCACTCCTGACGATGCACCACCGTCCGACGACATCAGCCGACGAGGTCCCGGTACCACCGACGTCGATGCAGTCGCCCAATACCTTGGCGCCGATGCAGAGGCCCGATGCCTCGATGCACTCGATGCAGTGGCGGCCAAGGAAGATGGTCTGGACGCTGACGACGTCGATGCACTCGAAGATCCCGGTGCCGATGCCGACGAAGAGCCCGAGAACAACACGTTCCACTGGGCTAATCTCGCTACCTGAGTCCGCCTTTGAAGCAGGGAACACAGACTACAGTTCTGAGGGCGGTGCTCGGCCCCCAGACACTGAAGACACGACGAGTGTCGATCAGTGAGCGAGATTATCCGGGCGCACTGGGTGCACTTCTTGAAGCCGCTGGAAGGCTTCGATGTCATGGGCGGAAAAATCACGCCGGCGAAGTCAAAATCCGAAATGACGGAAAAAGAGCACCAAAAATTTTTAAGGGAGAAAATCTCGACCGAGGCCGAAAAGAGGCCTACCCCGACGACGAAAGAAAACTTATCGGGGCAAAAAGCTGGAAGTACGGGAAGGGGTTGACACGAAACCCGGGGGGGGGGGGTTTCCGGAGCACTTCCCGACACTTTTAAGACTTTTCCGAAGAAAAAAACACGTCAAAAATAAATTTGGACGCGCGAGGTCGACTTTCCGGGGCTCGACACGGCGAAACACGACCGTACCGAGTGCGGACAAAAGAAGACTGGCCGGCTCGAGCCGGTTTCGGGCGGGAAGACGGCCGCGCATGCGCGGTGCGCGCGGGCGCGCGAGGACTAGCAAAGGACTTTGCTAGAGAAGTTTCCGATTGGAGGGGCTGCCGTGGACGTCACCCATCAGTGAGAACAAGCAGCCTGCTTGTCCTCGGAGAATATCCTGTTTCCAGCAGTGGCCAATCTAGGTCACAAGTACCTAACAAGATCCCAGAATAGTAAAACAGATTTTATGCTGTTTATCCTAGAATATACAATGGATTTTCCCAAGTCCACCATAATAATGGTTTATGGACTTTTCTTTTAGGAAATTATCCAAATCTTTTTAATCCCTGCTAAGCTAACTGCTTTTACCACATTCTCTGGCAAAGAATGAAGCTGCAAAGTAGTAAATTTAAAACAAATTGGAGAAAATATTTCTTTACTCAGTGTGTAATTAAACTCTGGAATTTGTTGCCAGAGAATGTGGCAAAAGTAGTTACATAGTAACATAGTAGATGATGGCAGAAAAAGACCTGCACGGTCCATCCAGTCTGCCCAACAAGATAAACTCACATGCACTACTTTTTGTGTATACCTTACCTTGATTTGTACCTGTCCTTTTCCGTGCACAGACCATATAAGTCTGCCCAGCACTATCCCCGCCTCCCAACCACCAGTCCCGCCTCCCACCACCAGTTTTAAAAAAAGGTTTATATAGCTTCCTAAAAGAAAAGTCCATAAGCCATTATTAAGATGGACTTGGGGAAACTCCACTGCTTATTTCTAGGATAAGCAGCATAAAATGTATTGAACTGTTTTGAGATCTTGCTAGGTACTTGTAACCCGGATCGGCCACTGTTGGAAACAGGATTCTGGGCTTGATGGACCTTTGGTCTGTCCCAGTATGGCAAGATTTATGTACTTATGAATTTTATTTTCTCCGATTCGTTTTAAATTTACTACTATATAGTTTCTTTGTGTGCGCCCTAGTCCTAGTATTTTTGTAAAGAATAAACAGACAATTCTCATCCACCCATTCCATTCCACTCATTATTTTATAAACCCCTATTGTATCTTCCCTTACCTGTCTCATGTCCCATCCCCTTTATAATTTTCATCGCCCTTCTTTGTACATTTTCTAATTCCACTATATCTTTTTTAAGATGCGGTGGACATACATTTGTCAATGGTCTAGATATAGAATGATTTTAATATCATGAATTTTCTGTATCAAGTTACAGAGGCGAAAATTCTCTAAATGGTGCCGATAAATAACGTTTAGCGATATTCTATAAATGGTGCTCAATAAGTTAGACTGTTTATTGGATAGCGCTTAGCGCTGGAATCCATGACTACTTGGTGGGGGTGGGAAGAGTGCAGAGAGTGGTCACAACTTCGAGGGAGGGGGAGCTCTGAGCCCTACCTTAACTGTAGCATAACCATTCTGACATTTATGGGAGGCTAAATCAGGCAAGTGAGAAAGGTTTTCATTTCTGGATTCATTTCTTTTGTGGGGTGGGGGATGGGGGAAGGATTTTGAATTTGCCTCATATCTTTTTCAGTTGTAGTTCAAGGTGTAAACCTTTGTGCTTAAATTAGGTGTAGGTTCCCCTTATTCTATAACAATATGCATACTTTGCAGGGACGCCCATGACCCTTGTAAATTTATGTGCGTAGATTTTAATTAATGCTAATTAGCACTGATAATTGATAGTTAAAGCCCAGTCATCGGTGTTAATTGTCTCATTATTCAATTCAATTGTGTGCACAAATTGGGATCCCGCCTAAATTTGTGTGCGCAGTTTAAAGAGCCATTTACAGAATCCGGGGGACAATGTTTAATTTTCTTTCAATGATCTGTGGCCATTGTCACTGAACTTCTTACAATGCAGCATCCGCTGCAGGGCTGGCGTTAGGGGGATGAAAACAGGGCAAATACCCTGGGCCCCCAGGCCGCAAGGGCCCCCAAGCCTGCTCAAAGCTGAAGAAAGAATAGTCTGCCAGTGAGCTTTGGAGCCCCATCCAATATTTCTGATCTAGGCCCCAACATGTATAAAACCAGCTGGGATCAGCCCAAAGTGTTTCTTACACGAAGGTACTTGCAAGATGAAGGATCTTGCAGAGTACAACAAATGCACTGAAGCACTTATAACAAAATGGTCAGATTTGTTTTAAAAAACCCATGAGAAAAAAAGATTTTCATTATGTAATGCAGTGATCTAGTACCGGAGCCCTGGAGAAAATGGAATCTTTTTTAGGCTACACTAACTGCTTTTACTGCAGCCCTGCTAATGAGTTCCAGAGTTCATAAGAACATAAGAATTGCCCTACTGGGTCAGACCAAAGTCCCATCAAGCCCTGTTACTAACATTGACCAGTCCAGGTCATAAGTACCTGGCAAGATCCCAAAAATTAACAAGATGATGCAGTAAAAGCAGTTAACGTAGCCTAAAAGGGCCCCGGTACTAGATCACCGATCTGCATAATAATAATTATTTTTTTTATAACAAGTCTGACTATTTTGGTACTTCAGCTCATTTGCAAGTACCTTCATGTAAGGAACATCTCAGCTGATGCTGCATGGTATGATACCTTTAATTGCACCTAAGTAAAACGAATCCCAAATTCTTAATTTGAATGGGGTATGTATAAAAATGGTGTTAGGATGATTTCTAGAGTTTTACGTAGTCACTGGTCAATCAAATGTTGTAATGGACCAGGGAGGGTGAAACATTTACAGTGGAAGGCTGACCCGATCTCTCTGGAGATGGACGTGGAATAATTTCAAGTGACAATTTTCTTGTGGTTTCAGCTGCTCTGGTTTTATTAAGCAAGACTACTTACAGAGATAGGAAAGTTCCCAGTAAATGCTCTCTATATTTGTGCTTTCAGATAGTTATAATGGCAGTGAAAAGAAAGCTTAGTCCAGAAGGGCACTGCTTTGTGGGAGAGGCTATGCCAGGTTAAGTTCTCCCCTCCGAAGGGACACCACCTTGTAGTGGTGGAGGGGCTTGAGGGGCTTCTGTGTTTCAATGACTCAGAGGGCTATGCTGAAGAGTTACCCATATCAGACAGGCCTCTGAGGAGAAACCAGACAAAGAGTGTCCCAAACTAGGGAGAGTGGAAAGATGGTGACCTGAAGCTTGTACGTTCAACGGCCCAGCTGTCCTCTGAAGTTCTGTTTTTGTTTACTTGAAATTTCCTCTCTGCATTTGCAGTTACCTTAACTGAGAGGAAGGGGAGAATGGGGGGTCAGCCGCCGATGACCAGTGTTTTGTCCCCTGTGCAGCAAGTGTGGGACCGCTGCGCGACAAGCTGCCCACAGATGATTGGGTTGATGAGTCCTTTGATTAGCGCTGGCGAAGGAGCATCGATGCTCTTGGACCTGGAAACAACTTCATCACTCCCGAGTTATTTAACCACCATGTCCAAAGGAGTGGAGGAGTGAGTTAGGAGTGTATGCTGAAACGGAAGTCGTTTACAGCTGAACCCGTGTCAACGGTGCCACTCCTAAACCCATAAGACCTATCAGCTTGGAGTTTTTGGCTCCTGTGGAGGTTACATTGAATATCATCTGGAAGGCGCTCCAGGACCTAACGGTGGTAGTAAATAATTTTGCTTCAGATATAATCTTATTAGTGAGCCACATGGATAATCGAATCGAATCCTTTGAGAATGAAAAATTGATACAGCAAATGAAGTTCTACAGGAGAAGGAAACGGTTAAGATTTTGAAAATGATAATAGACCAGAAAGTTTTGAACAAAATGAATATTATTACAGATGATTAATATTGAGATTGTTGTTTTTCCAGAGTTCTGGGTATGACTCCTAAAGTTTTTTCCTCTGAAATGATTCCTCTTAGTATATTAATTCAAAAGGAGTGAAGCCTGTGAAACTGGGATTACCTTAATCAGTGGGAATTGGATTAGAGATTCAAGTGTTTGTATTGTTAAATAATTTCTGGTTTTAAAAGAGAAAAAAATGAAATCAGGTGTATGATTTCCACTAATATTGGACAATAACTATGCTTCCAATGAAATTAATTGACTATACACTGTCTTGGGTTTGAAGAAGCCAACCAGACGATCAATGTGGAATAATGATTCAGATAAATAATAACTGGGGATAATCAGGTTAATACCACATTTTCTTTGTTTACTGTTGTTTAATTGATCCCCTTGTCTTGTTTCACTCTCCCTATTTATTTTGTGGTCTAAGAAAGAGAAAGATTGTATATAATCCATTTATCTAGTTGAGATTGTTTTCCTCTAATATTGTATTAATGTACAGTCATCTCTGTATTACTGTTTGCAAGTGACCCTTGTAAAATGAAAAATTATAAATAAATGATTAAAAACTGTTTTCCTGCAATTGATTTAGCCTCCCAGAAATGTCAGGATATTCAAGCTAAATGGTCCTGACTCCATCCTAGCACCCAGTATGGCAAAGATATTTACTCATAGTCCCCAGACTTTGACACCAGAAGTGTCTTCTAAAAAGAGATGGTTGTGCTGATTGTTCTGTCCTCCGACAGCCTTGCACTAGTTTATAGCATGGCCCTAAAATGCGTTTAATGCTTTTACTGTTATTCTCACTTCTAAGAATTTTTACTGCTGCAGTCCTCACTGCAAAGATATATGACCAATGCATTGTTTGTAATGTAGTCTCACATGTAATGCAGTTGTCTCTACCTTTCTGTATAAGGACTGTTACTATTGGTCTATTCTGCTGCAAAGACCTCTTCTCGTTCTCAGCCAAGCTTGGCTCTTTTGTCTACCTGCTATTATTTCCTGGTCATTCTTACTATCTCTGTCCTGAGAGGTCAGCCAAGTATGACCTTTCCCTTCAATTGAGGGCTGCCCTCTGGGACCACCCCTGCTACCTGATGGCAGGCTCTGTCCATATTGGTCCCTTTACCTCTTCCTCCCTGGGCCTGTGTGAGCCCCTTCTTGGCCTCCATGAGGCATTCTCCATCTTGCTTCAGACAGCACTTGCCCAGCTAAACTCCTTGTAATGAACTCATTTTTCACCTTGTTAATATCTCTCTAATAAGATACTGCACATTCTAGCCACCCAGCTCTGAACTACTTGTCTCTATTCAACTATTTTCCCACCTCTGCAACGAAACTGCCTTTCTTCAGACTTCTACCTCCAACCACTGATACAGCTCTCAGAATTACGGAGTCTCTGTTGCCTTGGGGCAATACTTCTGAACATCTGACTGTGAGTAAACTATCTATATTTATTCAATAAAGAAAATTTCAGAAAAGAAGAGGCTTCAGGTGTGTGCTGGTGTGCCAAGGTTATACTTCAGGATATTAAGGCTTTACAGATATTAAGTCTTGAGAGACCTGACACTGGTCATGGTACAGCACTCATCAATCTTTTGGCAGCTGTGACCCCAGTTCACAAGGCCACCAAAAGTGCATGACGCTGGCGGATGCATTGACAATGGCATCCTATATAGTGTCTGTCTAGGTTACAATCACAAAGAGTCATGACCCACAGTTTGGGAAGCTCTGTCATAGTACATTGGCCTTCTAGGCAGGGCCGGTCTTAGCAAGTGCGGGGCCCTGGGCAGACAAATTTGATGGGGCCCCACCCTAGCCCCTCCCCACCCTAGCTCCACCTCTCTGAGCTCCAAGGCCCCTCCCACTGAGCTCCAGGGCCGCCACCCCTCCCTCTGAGCTCCCTCTGAGCTCCAGGACCACCCCTCCCTCTCCCTCTGAGCTCCAGGGTCCTCCCTCCGAGCTCCAGGACCATCCCCCCTCCTGAGCTCCAAGGGCCCCCCTCCCTCCCTCCCTCCAAGCTCCAAGGCCTCCCTCCCTCCCTCTCAGATCCAAGGCCTCCCTCCCTCCCTCTGAGGCCTCCCTCCGAGCTCCAGGGGCCTCCCGCCCTCCCTCCGAATTTTAAAAATCATCTTACCTCGTCGGGTTACAGCAGCAGGGAAAAGCGTGCGAGCTCAGTGCTTCAGGAGCCTTCCTTTCTCTCTCTCAGCTCTGGTCCCGACTCCCGCCCTCATTTCCTGTTTCCGCAAGGGCGGGAGGGCGGGACCAGAGCTGAGAGAGGGAAGGGAAGGCTCCTGAAGTACCGAGCAGCTCACACGCTTTTCACTGCTGCCGCCTGCCACCGTACCCCGACGAGGTAACTTAGATGACTTTTAAAATTCAGAGGGAGGGGGACTGGAACTCGGGCGGTTGGGGCGGAGTTCAGGCGCACCGCGCGGGGCCCCCTTGAGCGCAAGGCACTATGCGGTCGCCTCGGTCGCGTCGCCCTAAGACCGGCCCTGCTTCTAGGGGCAGAAGTATGGTGCATTGCTGAAAGTCTCCGTGTTGGTTCTGGAAATAACCTGGATAAGATGTTCACTCTTCACCTTATTCCCAGGAACTGATTGAGCTCACTATACATTTCTAACACTAGAGGCCTCAAAATATACTCACAGGGTCTCCTGGCCTAATTCACAGGAACTGTGCAAACAAGTGGGGTGTTTACTAAGGTGCATTAGCATTTCTAATGCACCTTTAGTAGAGGAGTGTGGTAGCCGTGTTAGTCCACTCTTAAGGTTATCAACAGAAATCAAACAAAATAAAACATGGAAAAGAAAATAAGATGATACCAATAACTTAAGTTATGTCCAATAAAAAAGGTATCATCTTATTTTCTTTTCCATGTTTTATTTTGTTTGATTTCTATTGATAACGCACCTTTAAATGTAAGGCGTGTTAAATGCTAATGCGCCTATACATTTCTATGGGCATGTTAGCTTTTAACGCACATAAACCATTTACACGTGTTAAAAACGCTAACGCGCCCATAGCACACCTTAGTAAATATAGGCGAAGGTGTTGCAAAAATCCAGTTTCCCTGTGAAATGAATCCTAAATGAATAAAATATCATTGCATTTGTCTTCAAATAACTATATGAAAACAAGAAGCTTCTAAAATTGTCAGTATCTTGTATGTTCATTTATAATTACCTGCAGAATGCCAACAAGGAAGCAAAGAGTTCCAGAGACCAACACTCTCTCCGCGTCTCGGTCTGCAACGTTCACCACGGATTTGTTCAGCCCTGTGCTATTACTGGTTATTAGGAAGTTCTCATCAGGAACCATGCTTAACACAACAGATCCAACCATCAGACTGACCACAGGGAAAGGGCCTGCCAAGACAACAGCTTTTTAAGGGGAAGGGCTGCAACAACATACATAACATAGTAACATAGTAGATGACGGCAGAAAAAGACCTGCACGGTCCATCCAGTCTGCCCAACAAGATAAACTCATATAAGCTTTACATATATATTTATTATATTATATTATTTATTTATATTATTTATTATGTTATTTATATATTAAATTATTTATTATATATTTATATTTATATATATTTACATATAGGTAGGGTGTGAGCTGCATATTGTCAATGCATATTGAGCACACACATTTTCTGCCTCTGGGAGCCTATAAGTGGACTAACCTACAATGAAAAGGTATTGGTCACAGCAGTGGCGTAGCAAGGAGGGCTGCCACCCGGGACAGTTCGCCGTTGCACCCCCCCCGGGTGCAGCACGATGACACCCCCCCTCAGCGCATCAACACCCCCCCCCCCGACCCAGTGCCTACCTCCTCAGCTCCCTCCAACCAGCTGAGCACCCTACCTTTAAAGACATTTCGGAAGCCGTGGAGAGGCGAGGCGCAGCGCCTCGCACCTGCAAGTAAAAGAAGCGAGGATCGTCATCATCGGGCCTTCCCTCACGCTGTCTGTCCTGCCCTCCGCTGACGCAACTTCCTATTTCCGCAAGGGCAGGACAGACAGCATGAGGGATGGCCCGATGATGATCCACGCTTCTTTTACTTGCAGGCGTGAGGCGCTGCGCCTCGCCTCTCCACGGCTTCCGAAATTTCTTTAAAGGTAGGGTGCGGGAGCTGGTTGGAGGGAGCTGAGGAGGGTAGGCACTGGGTCGGGGGGGGGTGTCATCGTGCTGCACCCGGGGGGGGGAGCTGGCAGGGAGCACCCCCCCCCCCCCGAGCTGACACCAGGGGGCGGACCGTCCCTCCCACCCCCCTTGCTACACCACTGGGTCACAGACCGTAAAACTTATTATCAGAATTTCTCTATTTTTTCATTGTTTTGGGCCTCATGGTTTCCTACTGCTTTTGTGTGTTTGCAGCTCAGAGTGAACTGGTGTTTACAGAATTACAGCATCATATGTTTATTGATTATTATTTATTTATTTGTTACATTTGTACCCCGCACTTTCCCACACATAGCAGGTTCAATGCGGCTTACATAGTAGTAAGATTATAATATGTAACACAAAGAAAACAGGCTAAGCTTAGCAGAGTAATGGGGATGTGCAGATATTAAAACTTGATATACCACCCAAGCTGACTCACAGAACTGAGTGGTTTACAAAATTAAAATCAAAACAAAAAAGTAAGAAAAGGAACTACATTGATTGAGATAGGAAAGATACAAGAGCAAACACACTAAAACTAGGGAGAAATGGGAGGAAGGGAAAGGGAAGGGAGTAGGCAGGGAAAAGACAAAACAGAGGGAAGGTGACAATGAATTAAATACCTTTCAATGGTCATTCTAAAAAAAAGCCTGCTTAAAAAGATGGGTTTTTGAGGCTATCATAAGACTTCATCTAGTACTATCCAGTGTTTATCATGCTATATGATATTTTCTCCCATATTGTCCAGCCATTGCAACAATCTTGTTCAAGAAGCCACTGCTGGCTTCTCTCAGAAGCTGACATTCTTGCATTCTGAATATGGACACTAGGTGTCACCATTATGTGATGATTGAGCCTCTTTCTTCCCAGGGGCTGCGAGTGCTGACTCCACAACATTCTCATTTCCCAACTGGCATGAGCAGCAGAAATTAGATCTTGGACTCACACTCAGGTATCTTGCACACAGGGTGAGTTTAAGGACAATGCCAGTGAAATAGGAGCAAACTTATCAAAATTATTGGTGGTGCTAAACCCAATGGAAATTACATCTTCCTGGACACAATCAAGGAGTTTGTTCAATATTGGGGATGCTCAAGCACCCATAGCACCCACAGAGCTGGCTCCTATGGCCAGTGAAACACTGGTTTGGGGCGCCCAACTTTAGGGGCTCCGAAAATCTGCCTCATCAGATTGTCCCTTCGCACTGGGGAAAGCATGTTCTTCCCTTCCATACCACTGATCATCTTCCTGGGGGTACCCTATTGACATGAAATGTGAGATAATGTGCTTCCTGTTTCTCCCCTCCCCCCCCCCCCCCCGCAAAAAAATTCACACTAGGTTTCTGCATCCCACCAAACTGCAAGGAGCAGAGCTTGAGACGCTGCATATGACTTATATACCATCTTCACATTACAAAAACATCATAATAAGAATCCAATACATTAATAAAATACAATTATATATGTACCAACCAAAGTTTAACAAAGTGCAGAAGGACACATCATTACAAAAAAAGGAGAGGTGAACAGATGCAGAGACTTTACCAACTGAGATGTGCTTCGATGTTCCCATGATGAAGTATGTCAGAATGGGGAAGAATGAGGAATAGAGACCATATCCAACGGGGACTGCAGCCAGTAAGGCAAACGCCAAGCCTAAAACCATCCAGAAACATTAAAGGGATCAGAAAAGAAAGACTTGAAATATCTGGCAAATGTTGTAAGTATACAGAATGTAAGTTAGATCCTAGAAGCCCTGTGTATTGGGTTTTAAGTTAAAGTTTCAATGTATTTGTTATACTACCCAATAATAATTATCTGGGTTGTTTACAATAAAATAAAGCCTCAATTTAAAAGAAAATAACATACATTTTAAAAGGTAATATTAAAATAAGCATTGAAATAAACGTTAAGATAAAATTAGAATAAAAAAATTATAGCAGATTAACTTACACAATCAGAACACACCCTTCCAACTACCCCCACCATCTGATAATCTAAGGGCCTGTTTTATCAAACCATCCCAGTGTGGTAATGCCAACAAAGCCCATTCATTTTGAATGGGCTTTGTTGGCATTGCCACACGGGAACTGCTAGTGCATCTTGACAAAAGAGGCCCTAAATCTTTAGTCACTTACAATTTACAATAATTCATATTTTTTTTCTTATTACATGTTTATTATAATTAGTACAATCATAGTTTCTGGTGTATGCTGAGAAATGATATTCTTTTATTAAGTGCCAGTAATGATTTCCAATTAGCCAGTGGAAATAAGGGTTAACACACAAAACAAAAATTATATAAAGCAATACCTTATTGCAGTAACTTAATACTTTCCTTGGTTTTTGTTTTTTTTGTGTGTGTGCTAACCTTTATTTCTGTGCAATCAAGTGGACTAAAAAAAACAAACAAACAAGCCACTTTATTATCCAATGTAATTTTGCAGATTTTTTATTATTTATAGACACCATGATTTTGAGATTCCAGAAGGCTCCTGGGTCACAATGAGCCTGTTAGTTAAGGGACATTATTATTCATGAATGAAATACATGTGGTGCAGAGAGTGGTGATGAGAGCAGAGAGTCAAGACCTCCAGTGACCTGGATTGAGATCCAAATTTAAGGGTATTGTGGCCCATAAACTGTAACATTGAAGAGGCTCTCATCCATTATGTAGGAAGTACATGTTAGGTTTAATGGTTTTCCATGCATGTGAAAGAGTATGCATAAAATGCTACATTACATACAAGCATTTTTATTAATTACTATTAAAGCAATGAGGCCCCTTGTAAAGTGTCTAGCTGATAGGTCGATCCATTTCTGTCTATCAACTCACACCTTCACCTTGAAAAACTGCATGTGCTCAACTTTAGACTGTAAGCCACTGGGGGCAGGAACGCTTACCTTTTTGCATATATTCATGGTAAAAACTTGACTACTGTTTTGAGCTATGATTACATTGGAGGCATTGTGAACGCTACCACGAAAAGACCAGATGCTACAGCTTCCTTCCCCTATGGCGGAAAGTGTCAGGCTGCACAGTTGGGCCTCTTCTTACCTTGCAAAGTGCCAACTAGTCCTGTACTGACCCCAGAGATGATGTCATTCAAGATCCATTCCTTTACTCTATATTTGGGCAGCCAGTCCAGCACAGGGAAGAAGGACTTAGTGATCTGCAGAGCCTTTTTAGCTGAACAGCTGTGGGAACAAACACAGGAAAAGAAAGTTAAATCAGAGCCTGCAAGATTGCAGGAGTGAAAAAAAAAACCCAACAACAACCCCATACGCATAAAATATTTCTTTAGGGCACTGCATATCGTCAACATGTCGCAATAACTAGAAACAAATCAGCTAAAATAATGCGACACAAAGCGCAAGAAATAAAAAGCAATGCGAGATTGGGAGGTGGGGCTGGTGTTTGGGTAGTGGGGCTAGTTCTGGGCAAGACTTCTACGGTCTGTGTCCTGAAAATGGCAGATACAAATCAAGGTAAGGTATACACAAGAAGTAGCACATATGAGTTTATCTTGTTGGGCAGACTGGATGGACCGTGCAGGTTGTTTTCTGCTGTCATCTACTATGTTACTATGTTACAATGGGCCACAGAATGAACTACTACGATACAGCAGGGCTGCCCGCACTATGTAGCACTATATACATTTTTGTGTAAATCTTTAGTTTTATTAAGTTACAACATAACAAAATTCTGTACACACAATATTCACTGAATGTAACTGCAGAATAACCATCCAACATTACCCCAATCCCCCCCTCCCTTCCCTTCCAACACTATACAAATGTATTTAACAGCAGTGGGGCCTGCAGGTGTGTATGTTACACTTTTTGAGTGCTGCCACCCCGATCCAATGATGCCAGGGACTCCCTGGTGTTCCCTCCAGGGGCAGAGAACAACAACAAAAAAATGCAGCATTTTTCCAGTTTCCTAATGAACTGCAGACAGATCCTGGAGTATTTCAAGCCCCCCACCCCAGGCCAGCAGTGCCCCTAGGTAAGAAGGAAAGAGCAAACCTGCAGGACTTCTGCAGCCGCTCCCGGAGAGTCTTCGGGACCACTTCCTTCTTCTCGTTCTCCTCCTCAAACGTGGGTTCCGAGTAGATCGATCGGTCCACCAGGTACCGATTATACTCCGGGCTATCCATGGTGCCTGGGGCCAGCTCTGGGAACACAAAGAAACATGCATGTGTAAGAACACATACCTCCGGGTTCAGCTCCTTCTGCTAAAGGAAGCAAACAAAATCTGTTTAATCCGATTTTCTGAAATCCTACAACGTATTGTCTAACTTTTTTCCTCTTCTGTGAGCAGTTCCAGGCTAATGGGTCCTGAATACTTTCTCAGGTACTCTTGCAATTAAAAAAAAAAAAGTGACTTCCTCAGTAGTGGAAAAAAATAATGGATTTTGGCCACAGCACAATTTTTTTTTAATCCCCTAATTTTTTTTCTGGGTCTGGATCTGTTCCATTTCTATTGTACAGCCACATCCTTCCCAAATTCTTAAAAAACAAAAAAACAAAACCAAGATCCCCGACTTCAGAAGCATATTATTGGCATAGTTGCGCTCTTTCAGATGACCAAATATATAGTCAAATTAAGCTACTCATCTTAAACCAGTGCCAGCCAAACCTGAAAAATCTAATCAAAAGGAAAGTTTCCCAGCCAGCTAGTCAGGCAGCCTTTCCCCATACCTGCAGCCTCTCCGGTAGCCTTCCCAGCCAGCCTGCCCTTATGGACTATATAGTCCCAGCTGACTCTGTTTATGGGGAAACAGAGACATCCTTCTCCAGTTTGGGTGAGACTGTACCTGTTCTGCATTACCCCCCCACCCGCCTGCTCATCTTGAATTCTCAACGGGGCGGTTTGTCTTTTGCCAGAGTGCAGAGCAGCACTAAAATAAGGATTTTTCAAACAGAAAAAGAAATTAAGAAAGCATTAAAAAAAAACCCTTCTTTTTCACCAGTCTTATGGTACGAATTTAGCTGACCATTGCTGAACAATATGGGTTTATGTAAACCAGGTTGACTTGAGATTTTATTTATGCCATTATTTGTGTCTTCTTTTCTGTACGCTTAGATTTTAAGATAATGCGCAATATAAATATTTGTAAATAAATGAATAAGTAGGTGCATTAGAATTTAGATGATGCTAATATTTTCCCCAGCCCTCCAAAGCAAATGACACAGATAACCAGCATTTATAGTTCACTGCTCTTCACCTTGCTAAAGATTTTGGGGTTTTTTTTTCTTTCTTTTCTTTTGCATTCACACTGCATATTGTTATTAGTGAAAAACTGATCGTCCTAAATACAAGATTTACAAAAAAATGATACCTGGGAATGTAAAACCAATACATACAATACTTGTGATGGGATTAATTTTCCAGGTGTCATGGTGGTCCTGCAAAACAGATATTTTCAGCAAAAAAAAAAAAAAAAAGAACCGCAGACCGCAACCCTCCCCAAATTTTCGATCCTGTTTCTCTGCAAGTGTAGTTTTGGGATCTGTACAGGAACAACCATTTCAGTTCGTTTTAGGGAACATTGGCTTCCCCCCCCTCCCTGATTTTCATTCATTTTTGGTTCGTGTTACAGATTCGTGTTAATAAGAAAACAATTAAACGCATGTTAGTTAATTCACAAGCTAATGCACGTCAAATCAATTTTGCTTGCAGTAAAATTTTAAGGTGCTTTGACAGGTCAAATGCGCACTAAGAATTGTACATCCCTAAATTAGCTACCTTATTGCTGGAGTATTGTAAGAATTATGAAAAAAGGGGAGAGGGTGGGGGGGGGTTGTTTTGAGGGGAGTGGGTATATATAAATAGTTTAAATGTTACAAGAAACATTATCGATAATATATGAAGTTTTCATTAGGGGTCTGTGTGTATAACAGATGTTTAACTGAGAGGAATCTGCATGGTTTATGCTTGCAAAGATTTCAGTTGTAATATGTGGATTCCTTCAATAAAGATTCTTGTTAAAAAAAAAAAGAATTATGAAAAAGCGTTGCCATTGAAGAAAAATTTTATATATATATATATATATTTTTTTTTTTTTAGTTACTTTTTTTTTTGGGGGGGGGGGGAAGACCCTGTGCAGTCTCAAACAGTCATGTAAAGTAACGTCTTTAAATTATTCTTACACTGATTCTAAAACTATTGCAAACTACAAAGAATTGAATTTTCTCCAAAATATTTCTCAAAATACTATGGTCTTGTTAGTCCATGGGGGATTTGAAAGTGTCTGTATCTTTGCGTTGTTTGTACCCCAGCCTTACCTTGGAGACAGACTGAGACGTGCTGTAAGTAAGACGGTTCATACACAGGCCACAGTCAGAGGAGCACACACGAAAACGGACCAGTTCCTGCAAGCAACAGACCACCTAAAGGTTGGTTATTTTGCCTGAAGGGGATCACTGACTTACTGATTGGCTTCCCTTGCTAACACTAACATAAATGAAAACGTATAGTAGACTATGGGACATGTTAAACTGAAAGTGCATTTATCAGGTTTACTAAATGATGTTACCGCATGCTAAGTTATCTTGCAGTAAATGGCTCCCATTGTATAAAATAGGACCTACAGGAAATAACCTGAGTTAATGCATGTTGGTATACATAACCCTGTAACATCTTTTAGTAAATAAAGCCCTAAATATTGTACTTTATAGGTACAAACAATATAAACTAATCTTATATATTGAGTCTATATATTTAAACATATTTTTCAGTTAATTTTAATATCAGCTATAAACAGAATATAACTGTGATGTGTTTTCTTTTTCTATTACTAAACACCTTCTAAGAACATAAGAAGATAAGCATTCCATACTGGGGCAGACCGAAGGTCCATCAAGCCCAGTATCTTGTTTCCAGCAGTGGCCAATCCAGGTCACAAGTACTTGGCAAGCTCCCAAAACAGCGAAATGAAGTTTTTGTTGCTTATCCTAGAAATAACCAGTGAATTTCCCCAAGTCCATCTTAATAATGGCTTGTGGACTTTTCTTTTAGGAAAGTATCCAAAACTTTTTAAAACCCTGCTAAGCTAACTGCTTTTACACATGCCAGAGTTTTATTTCACATTGAGCAAAGAAATATTTTCTCCAGCTTGTTTTAAATTTACTTAGTAGCTTCACTGCATGCTCCCTAGTCCTAGTATTTTTGGAAAGAGTAAACAAGCGATTTACATCTACCCATTCCACTTTCACTCAGTATTTTATAGATCTCTATCATATCTCCCCTTAGTTGTATTCTCCAAGCTGAGAGCCATAGCCGCTTTAGCCTTTCCTCATAGGGAAGTTGTCCCAGCCCCTTTATCATTTTTTGTCACCCTTCTCTGTACTTTTTCTAATTCTGCTATATCTTTTTTAAGATTCGGTGACCAGAATTGCACACAGTATTCAAGGTGCATTCTCTAATGTTATAAATTGTTTATCAGGCTTGAAAATAACTAAAATAGCCTTTTCTCTAATTCCATCTTACCTTAAATAAGACAAGACAGCATGACACAGTATGGGTTTGTGGGCACTCAATTATATTCTAGGCACACAGTAGAGAGCTGGCCAAGGGGAGAACAATGATGTGGAGGTTTTTTTGTGGCTGGGATAATGGGGAATGAGATGGGGTCAGCTAATTCCAGTGATATCGCATACTCCAAAGACCTGTGCACATCTGGCCATATTGATCATTTATCTGGGAGATAATGACATCACCGTGCTAAGTAATGTGGAGTTGGTACAAAAGATACAAGGTGACTAATGATAGCAGGATTCCTCCTGACAACACAGATTGTCTGGCCCAAAATCATTCTATGAAAAGTATGGAGGGGCAAAAGATCACCTAGAGCGGTTGGAAAAAAAAACATGGGAAAAAGTTAAATACATGGATGTTCAAATTTATGCAGTCCATTGATGGAAGTTATATAGGTCATGACCTCTTAGTTGACTGCTGCTCAAGGTTATATAGACCCAAAGGATCACATCTATTGAATGTAGACATTGATATTTTCAACACCAAAATACAGGATGTGTTGGAAAGTACCAGTTTTTTTTCTGTGCTTCCTGTGAACTACCTCAGGGTTAATGAGAACATAAGAATTATTTGTTGCATTTGTATCCCACATTTTCCCACCAATTTGCAGGCTCAATGTGGCTTACAGTATGCCGTGATGGCGATCGCCATTTCCCAGTGGCGTAGCCACAGGTGGGCCTGGGCCCACCCACTTAGGGCTCAGGCCCATCCAACAGTATCACATGGTAATGAAAATGCTGCTCTCCACAATACTGGCACCTTCGCATGCTCAGTTTTCAGCGTATGCCTGCTGCAGACTACCAAGGTGGAGACTGGAGAGAAGCATTTTCCCACCAGCTGAGATATATTTTTGATGTGGGGGTGGGGAAGAGAACATTTGGTGCCCACCCACTTCTTGCCTAGGCCCACCCAAAACCTGCTGTCTGGCTACGCCCCTGCGGCATTTCCATATAGAGAAATACAAGCGATATTACATTGAGGTGTATAAATGGTAAAGTAGAGTACACAGTGGTATTACATTGAAGTTCCTAAATGATAAAGTGAATATAGAATAAGTTAGACAGTCAAATATAGAAAGTTCATTTCCGGTGTGTGAAATAAAGTGGTAATGTGTGTTGCATAGCTTTCATTAGTATCATGTAGGTTATCAATCTGGTGCGGAGATTTTGGTTTTGTCTAGTTCATTTAGAGTCTAGTATTTAGGATGGATCATTATGGTATGCCTTTTTGAACAGGTTGGTTTTCAGTAGTTTTTGGAAGATTGCTAGGTCGTGCATCATCTTTATGGCCTTTGGTAGTGCATTCCACTGTTGCACTCTTAAGTAGGAGAAGCTGAATGCATATGTGGATTTATATTTAAGTCCTTTGCAGCTGGGGTAATGGAGATTCAAGAATGTGCGTGCTGATCTTTTTGTGTTTCTGTTTGGCAAGTCTATGAGGTCTGACATATAGACCGGGGCTTCGCCATAAATGATTTTGTGGACCAGGGTACAAACTTTGAACGCAATTCATTCTTTTAGTGGGAGCCAGTGTAGTTTTTCTCTTAAGGGTTTGGCGCTTTCGTATTTCATTTTTCCAAACATGAGTCTAGCTGCTGTGTTTTGGGCAGTTTGGAGTTTCTTAATGATTGGTTCTTTACATCCAGCATAGATGGCATTGCAGTAGTCTAGGTGGCTTAGCACCATTGATTGTACCAGGCTGTGGAATATTTCCCTTGGGAAGAAAGGTTTTATTCTTTTGAGTTTCCACATTGAATGGAACATTTTATTTGCTGTAATTTTCTCATGGCTTTCCAGTGTGAGATTTCAGTCAATTGTAACTCTGAGAATTTTCAGACTGTCTGAGATAGGAAGGGTGTAGTCTGGGGTGTTAATGGTGGTGGGTTTGTTCGTGTTATATTGTGAGGAGAGAATGAGACATTGTGTTTTTTCTGCATTGAGCTTTAGTTGGAATGCATCCGCCCTGGGTCAGACCGATGGTCACACACTGGGTCAGACCGATTGTCCATTTAGCCCAATATCCTCCTTTCAATAGTGGCCAATCTAAATCACAAGTACCTGACTGAATCCCAAGCTATGAAGTCTCAGGGATAAGCAGTGGTTTTCTCCATGTCTACCTTCATAGCAATTTATGGACTTTTCCTCCAGGAACTTGTCCAAACCTTTTTTTTAACCCAAATATAAAAACTGCTTTTACCATATCCTCAGGCACCAAATTTCAGAATTTAACTTTTTGTTGAGTGAAAAAAGATTTTCTCCTATTTCCTTTAAAAGTAATACCATGTAATATCATGGGGTGTCCTCTCCTCTTTTTACTTTTTGAAAGAGTAAACAATTGATTCATATTTACCCATTCCACTCCACTTAGGATTTTGTAGACCTCTATCTTATCGCCCCTCAGCTATCTCTTCTCCAAGCTGAAGAGCCTTAACCTTTTAACCCTTCCCTCATATGGGAGGAGTTTCATCCTCTTAATCACTTTTGTTGCCTTTTGAACCTTTTTCTAATTAAGCTATATCTTTTGTGAGATACAGTGACCAGAATTGCATACAATACTCAAGGTGAAGTCGCACCATTAAGTGATACAGAAGCATTATAATATTCTTTGTCTTATTTTCTATCCCTTTTCTAATAATTCCTAACATTTTGTTTGTTTTATTTGGCTGTCACTATACACTGAGCAGAAGATTTCAATGTATTGCTCACAATGATACCTAGATGGATGGTGATTCCTAATGCAATCTGAAAGCGGTTTACGAACTGACCAATTTCTGGAAACTGCTAAAGACCCATCTCTTCAACAAGACCTATCACAAAGACCAAGACATCTGAATTTCTCACATATACCCTGAATGTAAAATACTACCTTCTGTTTTTTCTTTTTCCTACCATTATGTACCACATTACCATGCAACCCAATTCCTTTTGTAACACCAAATGTCTTCTCTCCTCATATTTCCACTATCCGTGACTTATTGTAAGCCACATTGAGCCTGCAAAGAGGTGGGAAAATGTGGGATACAAATGCAATAAATAAATAAATGTGGAACCTAGCATCAGGTAACTATGATTTTAACTATTCTTCCCAACATGCATCACTTTGCTCTTGTCCACATTAAATATCGTCTGACATTTGGATGCCCAGTCTTCCAATTTTCTAAGGTCGTCATGCAATTCAATAGCTTTGAATAGTTTTGTGTCATCTGCAAATGTAATCCCTCACTTGTGCCCAATTCTAGATCATTTATAAATGTGTTAAATAACACCAGTCCCAGTACAGATCCTTGGGGGACTTCACTGTTCACCTTCCTCCATTGAGAGACATGGCCATTTAACCCTACTCTTTTTTAAAATCTTTTAACCAGTTACCAGTCCACAAAAGAACATTGCCTCCTATACCATAGCATTTAAAATTTCTCAGGAGTCTCTCATGAGGAGCTTTGCCAAAAGCCTTCTGAAAATCTAGATACACTACATCAACTGACTCACCTTTATCCATACGTTTATTCATGCTTTCAAATAAATTTAACAAACTGGTAAGGCAAAATTTCCCTTGGCTGAATCCATCCCATTAAACCATGTTTGTCTATGTGTTCAATAAATTTATTCTTTAAAATAGTTTCTATCATTTTGATTGGCATTGACTTCAGGCTTATTGGTCTGTAATTTCCTGAATCACTTCTGAAACCCTTCGCATTGGCCACCTTCCAATCTTCAGGTACCACTGATGATCCTCTGTCCTGGGCTGCAACTATCAATTACTCATTCTTAGATTTCAATTTACCTCTCCTTAACCATTCATGTGTTTGCTTTTGATCAACAAATGGCTCCTGAGTACTTCTGATTTAATTCTTGGGAAGATTTATTATCTTCTTTTTCTGTTGCTTTCTTCCCTTTGCATACTGGTGGATTCTCACTCCTTCCTTCTACTTGTCAGAACACTTGTCCAAGTTTAATGATGGAAATGATTCTGGACATTTCTGTTCATATTTGAACGCCTAATTCTGCTTTGGGGAATTATGGAGGTGGGCCCTGTGAAGCCCATTTGACCAGTCTCAGCATTCTTATTCTTTCACCCCCTTTACTTTCCTATATGTAATTGTAGTTCCACCCTCCCTTCATCTTCCATTACTTTCTCTTCTTTGTATTTTTAGTCTGTAAGCCACCCAGACATCTCCTTGATGGGTGGGGTAATAAGTTTTGCAATAAACTTGAAACTTAAACTTTTTTTTAAACTTTAAATTTTTATTGCATATTTTCTTATGTTTACAGCTGAAACCATAAAAAACATTAAATGTACAACAAAGTTTTGTGTCTGTCTCTTTACATTATCTCAACGTGACAGACTTTCCAACTCCCTGGTATTATAAACATCAACACAACCCATAAATTCCAAACTGTTTCCCATAAACATTACCCTCCAACCATGTTTCCCCCTATATTTTCCCCATCTTAATTATTCCAGTACCAAACAATGGTAATATAATCAACATTACCCCCATACCCCCTCCCCCCCCACTTAATATATACCTATATATATAAGTACATAAGTACATAAGTAGTGCCATACTGGGAAAGACCAAAGGTCCATCTAGCCCAGCATCCTGTCACCGACAGTGGCCAATCCAGGTCAAGGGCACCTGGCACGCTCCCCAAACGTAAAAACATTCCAGACAAGTTATACCTAAAAATGCGGAATTTTTCCAAGTCCATTTAATAGCGGTCTATGGACTTGTCCTTTAGGAATCTATCTAACCCCTTTTTAAACTCCGTCAAGCTAACCGCCCGTACCACGTTCTCCGGCAACGAATTCCAGAGTCTAATTACACGTTGGGTGAAGAAAAATTTTCTCCGATTCGTTTTAAATTTACCACACTGTAGCTTCAACTCATGCCCTCTAGTCCTAGTATTTTTGGATAGCGTGAACAGTCGCTTCACATCCACCCGATCCATTCCACTCATTATTTTATACACTTCTATCATATCTCCCCTCAGCCGTCTCTTCTCCAAGCTGAAAAGCCCTAGCCTTCTCAGCCTCTCTTCATAGGAAAGTCGTCCCATCCCCACTATCATTTTCGTCACCCTTCGCTGTACCTTTTCCAATTCTACTATATCTTTTTTGAGATACGGAGACCAGTACTGAACACAATACTCCAGGTGCGGTCGCACCATGGAGCGATACAACGGCATTATAACATCCGCACACCTGGACTCCATACCCTTCCTAATAACACCCAACATTCTATTCGCTTTCCTAGCCGCAGCAGCACACTGAGCAGAAGGTTTCAGCGTATCATCGACGACGACACCCAGATCCCTTTCTTGATCCGTAACTCCTAACGCGGAACCTATGGTCCCCTAATACTGCCCTCCCCCATCCTCCCCTGCCCACCCCCCTCCCTGGAACGTGTCTCAACCCCCTCTAAAGTCTCTCAACCATTTGATGAAGTCTTTTCCATCCCCTTTTGCGTTTAAGTTCTCCCTCCCTCCTATATACCGTTAAACGCTCCATATGCCACAACATTCTCACTTTTACTCTCCAGTCCCCTATAGTTGGAGGATCCACTGATTTCCAGCTGCGTGCAATAAGACACTTAGCCGCTGCTGGTCCCCACTGCATCAGTTTACTCTCCTCCCAAACCTCTCGCTCATTATATATTCCCAACAAACACACCCTTGGACCACACACCAGAGAAGCTTCCATGAAACGTAAACTTTTGCATATTCAGATCTGATGATTTGGAAAGAAGAATAAAATTAAGCCAAGTGTAAAACAGACCATTCAGACACAGGGGGATCTCTGCTCAAGGAGTGCTCTGTTGAATGATTTGCGAGGAAGAGTTTGGGGAGACTGAGGTCCCTGGTATAGCTGCTGGGGTTGGGGGTGGATAAAGGGAAGAAGGAGAATATATAAGGTATATTGTTTGTTTTTTTAAAAACTTTTTCTATTATTATGAAATTCTTTTTATTAAAAGATCAACCAATTATTTTCAAAACAAGTTAATAGGACAACTCTTACAAGAAATATAGCTTCAAAAGTACATGAAAACAAAAATAGAAAGAAAATATCTTGATTATTTAAATTACAATACGGTATCCAAGAAGCACATTTAGGGCTTTTTTACATAGCCGTGCTAGAAATTCCCGTGCGGCAAATGAGAGGAAGCCAATAGGAATTCAATGGGCTTCCTCTCATTTGGCTCACCGGGAATCGGTAGCATGGCTTTATAAAAGAGACCCTTAGGAAGGAGGAGGAGAAAAGAAATAGGTAGAGAGACCAATAAGAAAGGAAATAATAAAATAAAAATTAACAATAAAGGTCAGCATGGATCCAGGTTCTTATTTTACACAGCACATAATTATCTACGCAATGCCATAATGCATTCCTCTGTACCATGTATATATGCACCTTAATGCAAAATCATTTGTAAGTAATACCAAGATGTACTCTTTTACCATGTATGCATGCACCTAAATGTAATATCATCTGAAATTCTGTACCGGAAATGGCGAGCGCCATCATGGCATAATGTAAGCCACATTGAGCCTGCAAATAGGTGGGAAAATGTGGGATACAAATGCTACAGATAAATAAATAAATAAAAATCTAACCACTAAGAGCTTCAATCACCATTCCAAATTGTTGTAACATCCAAACAAAAGAATGTAACTGCTGAGGCACAAAGAATATGTATGTACTATCAGGAAATTTTAAGATATATTTACAAGGAAAACAAAGACTGAATATTGTGCCAAGATTTCTAGCTTCACCATTTGCATCTCTCTTGAGTAAACCTAAACTAATCTGAGGTTTGTGATTATATGTTAAAGGGCTATGTCCAAGGCCAGATATTGGAAAGGAATTGGGGGAGGTGGAAGAAGATGGGGAGAGGGGGTAAAAGGGGGCTAAATATAATAAAAAGGAAAATAAAACTGAGAACATAAGCTTGAGTGTAACCTAGAACCATGAAGTATAGCAAATCATAATCTAGATCAGGGGTTCCCAAACCTGGTCCTGGAGGCACCCTAGCCAGTCAGGTTTTCTGGATATCCACAATGAATACTCCTGAGAGAGATTTGCATGCACTGCCTCCACTGTATGCAAATCTTTCTGATGACAGAGACTTCCGGTTTAGGAGGTCGTCAGGTAAGATATCCACATCAGTAGTGTCTGAGTGAGGATGTTTTATAAAAGCTGGAAGTTTTAGTCTCCTGAAGATGCTGCATTGGCAAAACACAGTGCCTTGTTGAGACTAATTCAGTTTGAGAGATTTGTGTTTATATGAGTTGTGAACCGCAAACTTCTGCAATTAAGGTTTCCAGTTTATGTGACATGAAGTGATAGGAAGACATCTGCATGATGTATGCTGGATGCGACATGATCGTTGTGGACAATGCGGAGTGATTGAGAAGGATTTTTTTTTCTCTTCAGTGACAATGAACTGTGAGCCAATTCATTGGACCTTTGATTCAAAGAACTGGTTGTTCAATTACTAGCTTTGCCCCTGAGGTATCATAGGATTTTGTCACTACTGCAGGTGTATAGTCTAATTTATTGAAAAGCTTGGGTTTCAGTAGAATTTCAATATATAATTTTTCTAACCATATTAATAAAGTTGTTTCAACTGTTTTGTATAATGCAATTCAATGATTTAGTATTTTTGTATTATGAATATTCACTGTGGATATCCTGAAAATCTGACTGGCTGGGGTGCCTCCAGCACCAGGTTTGGGAACCACTGATACAGATGGTTGTTTGGTGTTGTAATTTGCATATACTTTGAAGGCATGGTTTATATGTCGTGTTACTTTTCAACAGAGATTAAACCTAAACTCCTAACGCCCTTCTCCTTGGAAAAACATTACATTGGACACTGATGTATGACATTTATAAACATAAATGGGAGATAAGAGAATAGACGTTAGACTACCCAGCATCAAAGCTAAGTCAATATGAAGTTCTTTCTTTAAGAAAGTTACCTGAATTAAAATTGGAAAAAGGAGGTTTTTTAGGTCGATGATGATTTTAGCCTGAAATATGCCTTATGATCCATTCATATATTTGGGCAGGCAGGTATTTTGAGACCTTTTTCCTCCATATAAAGCTATAAGCTTATTAAGCGATTCTCTCAACAGAATTGCAGTCATTCTGTTGAGTAACACACAAATAAATCTGCAATAGGGTTGTCTAGTTTGAAGTGACATTTATAAAGACAGCAGCATTTTTAGATATAAAAGAGGCAGAGCCCTTCATAAAGCATACAGACATCATATCTTCGCTACACTGAACTGATTATCATAGCATAAATTTCACACATTTTTTAGTTGTTGTTAGTATACACAGTTTTACATAGAAACTGAAGGAATGACTTTATATTTTTGGACTCTATTTTCTCGCTTATCAGTGTTTCTGGAAAACAACAGCTAATTGTTCATGTGCACGTGAGCAATGGCCAGGGCTTAGAACTGCCAACTGGTTCCAGAGTTGCCTGACAAGAGTTGATGTAACCCTGGGTTTACCCCATTACATTTAGGGTCTTGTTCTGATTTTCCCCTGCATGCAATGGGGTAAAACCCAGGACTGGATCAATCCTATTAGGCAAATGAAGTTATTCCTGAGCAGACAGGAACCCCTTTACATGAACTCCCCAAACCAGTTTCAATGCATCTACGGTGAAGACCATTTTAATTTGGAATGAGATGTCCTTAGACGGATTTGAATTGACCAAACACCAGGACGAGTTCCCTAGACGTTACAAGCTCTGAGTGACTAGAATCCACTGAGAGCATAGGGTTCCTTGGACCTGTCTGGTATAATGGCACCTACTAAGGAAGTAGTTACATGCAGGGTTAAAAAGCATAAGACCCATCATCAATATAAGTAACATATGTCCAGTGTTGATGTCAGCTGACTCCTCATTCCTTATGCTAAGGATACCAAAGTCATGACTCTTTCTTGTGAAAGACTTTTGCCCAAGTCACATCTAACAGAGCTCTAATAAGCTACAAAGCAGATTAATGGGCTCAAATGGGATTTGGGGTGAATGCTAGTGATTCTGTCAGGTGAATCTGGAACCAGCTGTCATTTCCCCCCCTTGGGACGTAGAAGAGTGGCAACTGCTTAGGATGCAAAGTATCTTGCTGGCAGAAAAATGAAGTACGCACTAACATTTTACACCTTCTCTTGATCAGGAGTAATGTTCACACCTTCAATATATGTAAGATTTGTGCTAATATTTTATAAAGATACATAGGTGTCTTTCTGTCCTATTAACCTAAGCATCCTGTTATAAAAAAATTACTTCCATGAGTCTATGCATCATGCTTCTTCTCTAAACATATTCAAAGCCACGTTGCTTTTAATTTTTAACCCAGCTCACCTCTTAGTCTTCCTGTTTCAACCATTTTTTAAAGAAATGAATTTCCAGTATTTCTCATGTCCTGTATGTTTGCCTTGATTAGATTGTACCCTCTAGCGAGCAGGGGCTGTCACTTATGCATGCTGTAAAGTGTTGCATATGCCAATTAGGTCTACAAATATGATAAATAGCAGTAGTGGCAGTAGAAGGAAAGAGAACTGGGGATGAAAGTAGAAGGGCTGAAGGGAGAAAGACTCCCAAATCTACCTTTCTACCCCTGATATCTCACCTTGCATCCAAACCAGTTTCAGCGTGCTTGTCTGACATTGCTGTCTGGATGTCTGAACGCCACCTGAAATTAAACGACCAAAACCGAGCTTCTCATTTCCCCCCCAAACCCACCTCCCCACTCCCCCCGTTTTCTATTTCTGTTGATGGCTCTCTCATTCTCCGTCTCCTCAGCTCGAAACCTTGGGGTCATCTTTGACTCTTCTCTCTCCTTCTCTGCTCATATCCAGCAGATTGCCAAGACCTGTCATTTCTTTCTTTACAACATCCGTAAAATCCGCCCCTTTCTTTCCGAGCGCTCTACCAAAACCCTCATCCACACCCTTGTCACCTCTCGTTTAGACTACTGCAATCTGCTTCTTGCTGGCCTCCCACTTAGTCACCTCTCCCCTCTCCAACCGGTTCAAAACTCTGCTGCCCATCTCGTCTTCCGCCAGGGTTGCTTTACTCATACTACCCCTCTCCTCAAGTCGCTTCACTGGCTCCCTATCTGTTTTCGCATCCTGTTCAAACTTCTTCTACTAACCTATAAATGTACTCACTCTGCTGCTCTCCAGTATCTCTCCACACTCGTCCTTCCCTACACCCCTTCCCGTGCACTCCGCTCCATGGATAAATCCTTATCTGTTCCCTTCTCCACTACTGCCAACTCCAGACTTCGCGCCTTCTGTCTCGCTGCACCCTACGCCTGGAATAAACTTCCTGAGCCCCTACGTCTTGCCCCATCCTTGGCCACCTTTAAATCTAGACTAAAAGCCCACCTCTTTAACATTGCTTTTGACTCGAAACCACTCGCCTCCACCTACCCTCCTCTCCTCCTTCCTGTGCACATTAATTGATTTGATTACTTTATTTTTTGTCTATTAGATTGTAAGCTCTTTGAGCAGGGACTGTCTTTCTTCTATGTTTGTGCAGCGCTGCGTACGCCTTGTAGCGCTATAGAAATGCTAAATAGTAGTAGAAGTGAAGGTGTGTAAATCTGTTTCTTTGATGCAGGCATTTAGAATGCCTAGTTACAGACCTGGCAATGACTAATAGCTTGACCTTACATCATCCCGACATGCTTTCAGTGGTTATATACATGTGTTGTGAGCTCCAGTATCTAGTAGGCGCCCTGGATCTCTGCCACCCAGTGCAAAGGAGGCACAGTATCTGAATGAAATGCACCATAAGTGTTTAAGCAGTGGCTCCTGCTGGCTGAGTGCAAGACTGTGCTAGAAACACTCCATATGAAGCTGCATTTTGCACTCTCATCTACAAGAGGTTGCTTGAAAGGATGAACAGCAGAGGAACTGGACTACCTACAAAACAAGTGGGTTTAATATTGCAAAGAATAAAATAAAGTAATCCTCCAGACCAGGGGTTCTTAACCCAGTCCTCGGGACCCACCTAGCTAATCAGGTTTTCAGGATACCCACAATGAATATGCATGAAAGAAATTTGCATTCACTGCCTCCTTTGTATGCAAATCTCTCATGCATATTCATTGTTGGTATACTGAAAACTTGACTGGTTAGGCGTGTCCTGAGGACTGGGTTGAGAACCCCTTCTCCAGACCAATATTGCCAAGAAGCACTCGCATAAATCTAGTACAGTAGCAGAGGTCTCCATCTTATCAATATTTTACCCACTTGTTTTGTTACCCCAATGCAGTCATTTGGTCAAAACATGGCCATATTGGGTGTTATATTCACTTGAATTTTAATAATGTGTTCACAAAATAACTGACAGGGATTTTACCTTCTTTGGTTTTTGAAACCACTCTACTTATCTTTTGAATACCCAGATGAAGGCAGAACTTTTTCTTATCTTAGGTGTCCTTTTACTAAGCTGTGGTAAGCTCTAATGCATGCTAACTACAGTTTAAAAGGGCTTACCGCGGGCCGCGCTGAGGCTCCCCACGGTTTCAATTGTATGTGCGCTATGTGTTAAAATTTGGGCGGGGGCCAAGAGGGTGTTTCTGCACCAGTTAGCCCGTATGTCTATAAAACAAGACGGTGGTAAGGGCTCACACGCTAATTTTTGTTAATGGCCGTACGCTAATGGCAACATTAGCGCATGGCCATTAATTAATTCAGGAAATTGGCCATTTTCTGGCTGTTGTAGACATGGCCTTAGCATGTGGTAAAGACCTGCATAAGGGCACGCTAAGGCCACTTTCTACCAGTTTTGTAAGACTCCTTAATGAATAAATAACATAACCTTTGCAACATCAAATTGTTCAAATGAACAGCTCCATGAAAGATTTTAAGCTAATAAAATATAGACAGAAGATATCCACAAGGCACGTTCCTTACAAACTATCCTGAGGAAATTTGGTTCCATTGATAAATTTACTATCTATCAGTTAGAATTACTAATATAGGCTACTGCATATGTAACTTTTTGTTTTGGAAAATAATGCAATCTGATAGCCGAAGAGCTGCAGAAAAAAAATTTGTTTTTAACATATATGCAAACATTGGCTCAATGTGTTTTGGCCTATAAAAAAGTAGCTCTAAAATCAGGGGACTGTAAGCTCAATCACTTTATTTTATTTTATAACAATAGATAAACAGAAATCTCAAAACATTCAAACAAGAAATTTAAAAAAATACCCTTTCAGAATGTAAAAATGTTTTTGGAGGTTTTATACAACAAATACAATTGATTTAGAAGAGGTCACATGAACTGTTACAGAGCAAATGGCACTGGCTAGCAGTGTTCCAAATACTACTTAAACTACTTCCACTGAGAACCTTAGGAAACATTCTTGTCATAGAAATTTGCTTCCCTCACAACTTCCCCAAAACTCACTTACATTTAGTGAGCAGAAATGCAGAATATTTTTTGGTTTAATAAAACAACATGAATTATTAGATCCTGGAGCTGCCCTAGCCTTGGAATTCAAGTAGCTTTTGCAAAGACCCTTCAGTAACATAGCCCCATCATTACATATCCAACAGGCTTAAGAGGAGAGGGAAGTATCTTAGGACTGCAAACCCCACTTTGAGACATGCCTTGTCGTATTGGACAAGACACTTTGGGGTCTGTCTACTAAATTGTGCTATGTGGTAATGGCCACTGTGCTAGAGCGGGCCAGTATCCTGTAAACCCCATTCTAATTGCATAGCATATTAGGGGATGGGAACTGGAAGGATTATTTGCGAAAAGTGCGCATGGACTGCACACTGATGCTAGCTTATCATGTGTAATTAGCTTGGGATGCACTTACTGCCTTCTCTTGCAGAGGTGGTAAATGCAGCTTCACTAATCACAAATATTGACTAACTAGGAAAAAATGCCCGTTTCTGAGCGGAATGAAACGGGCGCTAGCAAGGGGCCCCCTCCCTCCGTCCCTTGAAGCTACTTGCCTTGTTCGCTGTGGGCCGTTTCGGCCCTTGAGTGTCAATAGCTCCGCCCTCGACGTCATGACGTTTTGACGCGAGGGCGGTGCAGACACTCCAGGGCACACCGGATATCTCGGGCGCCTCAACTTCCGTGGAGGCTTCAGAACGTTGGGGTTGCCTTTTATATATATAGATATGCAGTCATGAGCACGTCTGTGCGGTAACTGTAGTAGATGTGCTGGGCACATCCCTGACAGCTAGTGCATGGCCTTTGCACTAGTGCAGTTTAGTTTTTGCCGTTAAAGTGCAGTAATTAAAAAAAAAACTTGGCATACTTTAGTAAACAGACCTCATTATCTCCTGCCAGATGTACCCAAATACACTGTAAGCTTTTTAGGACAGGGACTTAATGTACATGACCACTTATCACCGTTATATAGTACAGCAAACCATTATATAGTAGTGCAATAGAAATGATAATTTTGCTCACAGGCGGTGGAACAGGGTGGGCCAATATTTTATTCAACACACCATCAGCAACTACAGTGTGTGTGTGGTTAACACTGGACACTGGTTTATTGGGCCCCTTAAACCAGAAAGGTGTTCTGCTGCCTGATTCTGCTCAAGCCTTTTCTCAAGCTGAGTTGAGTTAAATCTTGGTACTGTAGCTCATTCCCTGAGCCCAGAGGACTTACAGTCTTGGACCCTATTTACTATACATTTTTTCATATAGACACAAAATGGGAAAAATCCTTTAGTAAATAGACCTCTAAGTTCATACCTGAGGCACTAGAGGATGAAGTGACTTACCCAGAATCACAAAGAGTATTACTGGGATTTAAATGCTTGTTCCTCACTGCTCCAACCACGTTTTTCCTCCTTACAAATTAAATACTACTACTAATACGTACTGTTAACTATATATTGTGTATTTCAGTCAAATTTATATATTTGGATATTTTATAACACCTTGTAATGCTCTTCCATGTGAAAAAGTTTAAAACAGGAATTTTAGAGACCATCTTCAAAGGGCATGCTGGTCATTTAGGGGTATTTCCATAAGGAGCCGCCTAACTGTAGACTGCAAGAAGGCGTGTAAATGACTATTTTAACCACTTATGTGCCTAACCGACCTCTTATATCATCCTAATGGAAAAGTCCACACCATGATTTGATGGCGCATGCTTTGCCCACTGGGTGTGCGAATGGGCAGAGTGCACAGGTATGCATGTAAATGAGAGAATATTACAATTTATGCATATTCTAGAACACAGTTAGGTGAGGGCAGTTACACCAAGGTGTAAGCACTTGCATTTTAAATGTAAATGCAATTTCTGCCACTTGCACTATTATTCTATAAAGAAAAGTAGGCACTTGCTTTTCTTTAGGCGAAAAATAAGTTCCATAAACAGTGCCTTTGATAGATACTAAGAGGAGTAGCCTAATGGTTACAGCAGTGAGCTAAGAACCGAAGGAGCCCAATTCAAATTCTACTATGGCCCCTTGTAATCTTGGGCAAGTCACTTAATCCTCCATTGCCTCGGGTACTGTACCTAATTGTATACCGCTATGGGAGCTTTCGGACTTGCAAGTGGTATGTAACAAATAATAATAATAAAAAAAATACAAATTCCCTCTTAGTAACAGATGAAGCACTCATTTTGGGAGGTGACCCAGTTCAGACCTCGGAAACCCTTTCCATGATCCAGACTAATATTTTTGGCCACCTAGTTATGTAAACATTTTGGGGCTCTAAAACTCACTAGAGCAATTTCAGAGATTCAGAAATAAAAATAAAGGTCAGCAAACAAGTTGAAGGAGCTACTTTATATTGCATTCACTCAGTACAACTGTGACTAGCTTAAGAGAGTTGTGTTCCCTTAATCAGGTCAGTGAAGACCTGAATAGGGGAATATAGATCTCAAAAGCTAGTCAAGTATTTAGTGAATTCGTCCAATAAAAAGATATCACTTACAGATTGGCCCTTATTTCTATACATTCAAATGGACAAATATGGCAATCACAATACCTTGCTCTTACACTTATGCAAACACACTGGGCAATAGAATGCTGTTGGTTCACAAAAGCATCAACATTAAGATAAGCAATGTAAAGCATAAGGAAAACTGCTTTGGTTGGCTGTACAACTCCATGTCATATCTATTACAGCCAATAAGGGACATCACCAGCAACAGTAGCCATCATTTATGTTTACATAATGCAAGTGAGATATGTTACTCTATGATGTGCCTAACCACACTATTATGCTTATTTTAAGCCTGGGTACATCACTGGCCCAGTTTAAAAACCCCATGGCAGAAAATTAACTTTTATAGTAATTATTTAAGATCTTAAGCGCCAAGGACAGAAGTTAAACAAAAACACACAGGGAATGGCTGAATTTCATAATTTTTCTTTAAAAGAAGCTGAGGGGAGCAACATTACAGCACCAGTACTATCTAGATGTCTCAATATAGCAACTTGCCAGCTTCTTGCCTCAAATGCTTTTTTTTCCTTCTCTTAATCCGAGGTCTTCTTTCTTCCTCATTTTAATATACTATGGGGCTCATTTTCAAAGCACTTAGTCTTACAAAGTTCCATAGGTTACTATGTAACTTTGTAAGTCTAAGTGCTTTGAAAATACACCTCTTTGTTTCCCATACTTTTTGGAATAGAAGGCGTGTAACTTTCACTAAAGCTGCATAATCTCCTTTGAGATTACTCCTTTTTTTTTTTTAATTTACTCTTCAGTTGCCTATATTAGATCCATCATTACTGCAATGTCTGAGCGGAACTCTCAATAGTTTCCTTTATGTATTTAGGCCCATTACAGTGGATGTGAAAATAGTACCTCTTCAGATATTAAAAGCAAATTAGAGATAAAACGGAAAAGTCTTATGAATTTTACTGCTAAGTATATTTTTTAAAAATAGTTGTATTAGTACAGTTGCTGTACTATGTATTTTCACTTAATCCTAACATCGACCACATCGTAGGTAATTGTATAACACAGGGTGCCTAGACCATCAAGGTACACAGGTGTATTTATTTTATCTATTGTATAAAGGCAACATATCTTCTATGTGCCTTTATAAAATTACTCCACCAGAAAGCAGGTGCAGCCATTTTCGCTGGCGTTGGCCTCTGTTTCGCCACTGCTGCTTCAGAACCTCCGGTCTAATATTACTCCGTTCAGAATGCCCTTCATGTGTCCGTCGGCATTCTGAACGGAGTAATATTAGACCGGAGGTTCTGAAGCAGCAGTGGCGAAACGGAGGCCAATGTTGACCACGGTCCTAATAGTGGAGGAGCCCTTGAGAAGAGTTGTAGAGAAGCTAAGTACCTTCTCGTTATTTAGTACCTTCTTTATCTTTCTAAAACATCTAAGTTTTTGATTGAGTTGTGAGTTTATACACATATTTTTAGATGCTTTGAAGCTAAGAGTCCCAGGAGGTTTTTTCCGATAATGAAGAAGCCGTAGCCCTTTACCCGTTTTTACTAGCGGAAAAGGAGCTTCTTGAGGTTTTTCCTCCTGACACACTAGTGCAGTAGCTTACTTTATTTTGAGTTTCCAAGTGCTTATATGTATTGGATTTTCCTTATTGGAAACTGGTCCCTGATTTACAGTATAGTTTATGTCTAAAATATATTACTATATGTAACATGCTTCTCACAATAAAATTTCTTTACCTACTAAGGCAGGGTGGGCAACCATGGATCTCAAGGGCCACAACTCAGTTGGTTTTTCATGATTTCTACAATGAATATGCATAATATCTATTTGCATACAATGGAAGATGTACATGCAAATCAATCTCATGCATATTCATTGTGGAAAACTTGAAAACCCGACTGGGTTGTGGCCCTCAAGGACTGTGGTTGCTGACCCTTGCACTAAAGGATTCTATTTAATCCACTTGAAAAGTCTATAATAAATAAGGCTGTTTACTATACTATAAAATACTCAATTATTCTTATGTTCTTCGTGGGAGATATTAGAGTAAGCTATAGAATATACCTTTGAATAGCCGATAGCTGTTTACCTCAGAAGTCAGGCTAATGGTGATGGTGTGAGTAATATCTGTTACTGTGATCTACAGCTCCACTTTTAATCTGGTTATTCATGGATTATGTCAAGGATTGTTAAATTTTCAGCAATTTTCCTCAACTTATTTATTTTTGCAATCCCTAATCACACCACAGAAAACCAGAACCAACTGGTAACATTGGGAAACGGGAGGAGTTTTAGATCATGATCACAGATTTCAAAATAAAATGAGAAAAATTATAGGAAATTTAGCAAATTCAAATACAATCGAGTTCTAAGAACTGAAGTACGGGTAGACTTTTAGAGAGCAGTGAGTAAGACTCCATCTATGCTAGATTTTAAAACAGCAACTTTACAGAGATGCTCTCAAGAAATCACTGAAGCCTTTGCTCAAAGTAAGCTCACAAGGAAGAGCACAGCCAAACTTAAAATATAGAGCACATGGCCTCCACTAGTATCTCCCTCTGCAACTATAAGCAATAGAGAGCAAAAGATGCAGCAAAGGTGATGATGTATGGAGAATTAACAACTTCATTCTCCTGCCCTTACTGTACAACGAGCACCAGAAAGCATCTCATTTTCATACTTTTCATTTCAGTTTTTAGGTGTCAGCATTCGTACTTTCTTTTGGACTTTTCTCTTTAAATACTACTCTGAAAAAAGGGCAAACCTTGTGGCACAGAAATACAGGTGAAAACCACACCCATAAGGTCAATATTCAGAAATTATACAAAAATCAGTGCTATCATCTCAGTGAACCATCTTTAAAATGCTATCACAATAACACAAAGCATGCAAAAGACATCCTTTTTCTTAACAACAATTTCTTACTCTGTGTTGATTACAAAAATAGGAAACCTTTTATGATGCAAGTACAAATTTAAATTTTATCCTTTTTCTTTCAGGCTCAATTAGGCTACAGAAGAACAATGGCTGACTGAAGCAATATTTATTATTTAAATCTACTAGTTTCTAGCAAGGAACGCTTTCTGAAATGATGTTATTTGAAGCTAGTGAGGAGAGCCAGGATTGAAGCAAGAGTTGGTGTGCTCAACATTTCTATGGTTTCTACGACATATAGTATAAACCTTGCTGGATCTTCACTTTGGTATGGAAAGCAATAGTACCGTGTGAAAAACATTTTGTTGCTCAACTTTTTTCTGTTTTGAAAATACTTCACTTGGTTTTTATCTAAATAGTTGACACACTTCACAGATATGCAAACATGTTATCAATTGCAGCATACATCATTTAATGGTTTCACTACTACAGAGAATATAACTAGCCCCTAAGAACACTCTTTGATATGTAGATTGTCATCAGCAGTGCACGTTTCTTCCTAAACAAACTCGTTCAAAATGCCAAAGGTAGCAAAACCATTTGGACTTCATGCAGGTTTAGCCAGTCAACTGTTAAGAGTTGAACCTACTGATCTTTCTTCTCGTGGGTTTTCTCGATATGGTTCTGCAAATGTAAAAACAAACTCTTAAACAGAACTTTGAGAAGTCTATGGCACACAACAATCCCTTCCAGCACTTAGCTCATTTAGAAACAATTTCTTAGAGAATTTCACATGTGTTTATAGAATAACCATACATATATAATACAGGAGCCTGCAATAAACTAAACTGTGGTAAGTTAAGGCATGGTTAGTACAAAGCCTGTGTGGTAGATGCAGGGGCATGACCACCATTTGCCTGCATTTACCACACATGGGGGGGGGGGGGGGGTAGAGTTGGGTATGTGTGCAGTGGGAGTACAAGGGAGGGATAGACCTCGGCCTCTGTATGCCAAGATGGTAGGGGGCAAAGTGAAAGAGCTAGGTGCCTGTGTGGTGCAGGAGTTGGAAGGAGGAAGAAAGATATAGCTGTCTGATCCTGCAGTGGTGGTGGTGGGGGTGCAGCAGGAGAGAGCCAGTTGTCTATGCTCAGGTGCAGGAGCTGGGGAGGTACAGTGGGGGAAATAAGTATTTGATCCCTTGCTGATTTTGTAAGTTTGCCCACTGACAAAGACATGAGCAGCCCATAATTGAAGGGTAGGTTATTGGTAACAGTGAGAGATAGCACATCACAAATTAAATCCGGAAAATCACATTGTGGAAAGTATATGAATTTATTTGCATTCTGCAGAGGGAAATAAGTATTTGATCCCCCACCAACCAGTAAGAGATCTGGCCCCTACAGACCAGGTAGATGCTCCAAATCAACTCGTTACCTGCATGACAGACAGCTGTCGGCAATGGTCACCTGTATGAAAGACACCTGTCCACAGACTCAGTGAATCAGTCAGACTCTAACCTCTACAAAATGGCCAAGAGCAAGGAGCTGTCTAAGGATGTCAGGGACAAGATCATACACCTGCACAAGGCTGGAATGGGCTACAAAACCATCAGTAAGACGCTGGGCGAGAAGGAGACAACTGTTGGTGCCATAGTAAGAAAATGGAAGAAGTACAAAATGACTGTCAATCGACAAAGATCTGGGGCTCCACGCAAAATCTCACCTCGTGGGGTATCCTTGATCATGAGGAAGGTTAGAAATCAGCCTACAACTACAAGGGGGGAACTTGTCAATGATCTCAAGGCAGCTGGGACCACTGTCACCACGAAAACCATTGGTAACACATTACGACATAACGGATTGCAATCCTGCAGTGCCCGCAAGGTCCCCCTGCTCCGGAAGGCACATGTGACGGCCCGTCTGAAGTTTGCCAGTGAACACCTGGATGATGCCGAGAGTGATTGGGAGAAGGTGCTGTGGTCAGATGAGACAAAAATTGAGCTCTTTGGCATGAGCTCAACTCGCCGTGTTTGGAGGAAGAGAAATGCTGCCTATGACCCAAAGAACACCGTCCCCACTGTCAAGCATGGAGGTGGAAATGTTATGTTTTGGGGGTGTTTCTCTGCTAAGGGCACAGGACTACTTCACCGCATCAATGGGAGAATGGATGGGGCCATGTACCGTACAATTCTGAGTGACAACCTCCTTCCCTCCGCCAGGGCCTTAAAATGGGTCGTGGCTGGGTCTTCCAGCACGACAATGACCCAAAACATACAGCCAAGGCAACAAAGGAGTGGCTCAGGAAGAAGCACATTAGGGTCATGGAGTGGCCTAGCCAGTCACCAGACCTTAATCCCATTGAAAACTTATGGAGGGAGCTGAAGATGCGAGTTGCCAAGCGACAGCCCAGAACTCTTAATGATTTAGAGATGATCTGCAAAGAGGAGTGGACCAAAATTCCTCCTGACGTGTGCAAACCTCATCATCAACTACAGAAGACGTCTGACCGCTGTGCTTGCCAACAAGGGTTTTGCCACCAAGTATTAGGTCTTGTTTGCCAGAGGGATTAAATACTTATTTCCCTCTGCAGAATGCAAATAAATTCATATACTTTCCACAATGTGATTTTCCGGATTTAATTTGTGATGTGCTATCTCTCACTGTTACCAATAACCTACCCTTCAATTATGGGCTGCTCATGTCTTTGTCAGTGGGCAAACTTACAAAATCAGCAAGGGATCAAATACTTATTTCCCCCACTGTATGTTCAGGTGAAGGAGAGAGAAAGCTTGAGAGACATATGAAGGGATTAAGTCATGTGGGATGGCTGTTGGGAGTAGGGCTGTACCGAATACTCGTATTTGATTTGGCCCCTGAATAGTGCTTTGAATATATTACTTGTATTTGGCCAAATAGCGATTTAAATTCAAATATGAATAATCTGGGGCTCTACTGTGCTAAATTCTACTGAAATAAACACTTGATCTTTGATTTCATGTTGTTTCTTTTATTATTTCTTTTTAGAACATAAGCGTTGCCATACTGAGACAGACCGAAGGTTCATCAAAGCCCAGTATCCTGTTTCCAACAGTGGCCAATCCAGGTCACAAGTATCTTGCAAGATCCCAGAAAAGAAAAACAGATTTTATGCTGCTTATCCTAGAAATAAGCAGTGGATTTCCCAAGTCCATCTTAATAATGTGCTTTTTCCATATTCTCTGGCAACAAATTTCAGAGTTTAATTATATGTTGAATAAAGAAATATTTTCCATGGTTTGTTTTACATTTACTACTTAGTAGCTTAATTGAATGCTCCCTAGTCCTAGTATTTTTGGAAAGAGTAAACAAGCAATTCACACCTACTCGTTCCATTCCACTCAGTATTTTATAGACTTCTATCATTCCACTCAGTATTTTATAGACTTCTATCATATCTCCCCATAGCTGTCATTTCTCCAACCTGAAGAGACCTAGCTGTTTTAACCTTTCCTTATTGGGAAGTTGACCCATCCCCTTTACCATTTTTGTTGCCCTTCTCGGATACCTTTTCTAATTCTACTATATCTTTTTTGAGATGCGGTGACCAGAATTGCACACAGTATTTGAGGTGCAGTTGCTTCCTCTCAATGCCTGTGGCCTGACCAGTAGGGAAGTGAAATCAGAGGTCTAACACTTTCAACTTCCTCCTGCCACAACCTCGTCTCTGTACAGGAGAAAGCGGAACCAGCAACAAAAGGAGCTAAGATGCATCAGTTTCCTGTCTTCGTATCTGCCAGTTGGACCTGAGGAAAAGTGTAGAATGATAACAAGGTGGTGGTGGTGGTAGGGGAGGGGGGGTTGAAGGTGTTGCAAGAGGGAATTGGAAAGTAACAAATAATGCAGAGGAAAGTGAGAACAGAATGTGAGAGGGGATTGGAAGATTGTCATCTGAAGGAGGAGGATAGAGGTTGAGAGATTTGAAAGATGAGAGAGATAAGATGTAGGATGAGATGTAAGGGGGTGGAAGGTGAGGAGATAAGTGAAAGGTGTGAGGAAGAAGGATGACTGGGGGCAAATAGTATTTGAAAAAGCAAGAAAAGAAATAGCTTTTCAAGGAAAGAACATGGGAGCCAGATAGCTGAAGATAGTTAGAATAGCTAGTAAGAGAAAAGCTAAGTGTTTCATGACAACAGACCTTTGAGGAGCCCCTCTATCTAATCTTCTCCATTGAGAATACTGACCATTTAACCCTACTCTTTGTTTTCTATCTTTTAACCAGTTTTTAATCCACAATAGGACATTACCTGCTATCCCATGACTTTCTAATTTCCTCGGGAGTCTTTCATGAACTACTTTGCCAAATGCCTTTTGAAAATCCAGATGCACAATATCAACCAGCTCACCTTTATTCACCTCTTCAAAGAAATGTACATTGATGAGGCAAGATTTCCCTTAACTAAATTCATGTTGGCTTTGTCTCATTAATCCACGCTTATGTATATATTCTGTAATTTTATTCTTTATAATAGTCACAACCATTTTGCCTGGCACCGACATTATGCTCACTGGTCTATAATTTCCTTGCCTTATCAGCGTTTTGCATTTGACTTGCCATTCCTTATGCTGTTTCCCATTATTTTCAGTCAGATCCTTCTTCCATTTTCTTAAGTATTTTCTTTTAGCTCTAATAACTTCCTTCACTCACTTTTTAACCATGCCGGCTGTCGTTTGGCCTTCCTTCCTCAATACATGGAATATATCTGATCTGGTCTTCTACGATGGTATTTTTGAACAGCATCCACGCCTGATGTAAATTTTTGACCTTTGCAGCTGCTGGGGGCAGGCAGACAATGGAGAGAGGCTAAGGCTGCATCTTCTTGGGGTACAGGTGGGTGGGTACACTCCTTGTCTACCCCTAGTAGATAGAGCTTTAGCCTCTCTCTCATTGCTTCAGTAACTGCAGCCTAAAGCCTCTCTATTGCCAGACAGGCTGTGGGTGGGTGGAAAGAGCAGTGCCATCTTATCCATCCTTCCCTGCTTTTGTAATATATAACTCGCTTACATCAGCAGGGCTGGCTCCTAGATCCTAAGAAAATTTGTAGAGGCCTGGTCTAGTGATATATAAATTCAGATAAAAACAATCCATTTTAGCGCAAGCATTCAGGGTCTCACTGATCACGTGCCCTACTGGGAATTACAATATAAAAATCAATCTCCAACTCTATTACTCTCGCAAACGTGCTTTTATGATCAACATTAGTTCTTCATTAGCCTGTCCTGTGTGGGCACCTGGAAGCATCCTTGGGCCACATGTTGTGGACATGCCCACAGATCCAATCTTTTTGGCAGTGAATACTGTTTTTTGTCTCACAAATTGGTCTTTACTGATACTGGCACAGCCCACTCTTCTATTGGGTGGCCCCTCAAAGGTGGGGTGCTACCAGATTTCTTTGATGGATGACTTTGATGGCGTCCTTGACTCTCAGCAAGCCCTCCTACAGAGCAGTTATGGTGAGTAGCCATGATACATGTGTTGACAACGGAATGGAGCCATAAACAGGACTTGGACTTGCCAGCAGGGCGCCAATTTCAAGTTACTTGGAAGCCCGTCTGGACTACTCTGACTCCTGCTGCTAAGAGCAGGATTTTATTTATTTATTAGGATTTATTTACCGCCTTTTGAAAGAATTCACTCAAGGCGGTGTGCAGTAAGAATAAATCAAAAATAAGCAATAGACAAATACAGCAGTAAAAATATTCAAACAACAATACAAAGTATGGCATATTATACTACTTACAATGTCAACACAATACGTAATAGAACATTTTAATAGACAGAGTAGTGTATAAGCAAAGATAGAACATATAGAGAGGTAAGAGGAGTTAAAAAATAAGGTGACTAATTTAAAGAAAGTTGCACATGAGATTTTGAACTATTGATCATGGTCCTCTCACTTCTTGCACTTCTCTTAGAGAAGATTTATACCAGTTTGCCCCCGGGGGGGGGGGGGGGGGGGGGAGGGAATGGGAATGGGCAGGATTGTGTAGTTGGGATTCTTTACTCAAAAGTTAAGTGTGTTATTTTGTTCTGTCGTGGTTCTTTATCTGGTCTGTTGTAAGTGGTATGTGATTTTCATGGTTACGCACTTAACAAAAAAGATTTAAATTAGGGCTGTACATCAATAAAAAATTGCAATTGTACGGCCAACCGTGATTAAAAATTTTAATCGACCAATTAATCGCATAAAGCGCCCCCCTCACATTTTCTCCTGTACAGTGCAAAATATAGATAGCAGATGTAAATTATTAGAAACTAGTAAAAAAGGCCCGTTTCTGACACAAATGAAACGGGCGCTAGCAAGGTTTTCTTCGGAGTGTGTATGTTTGGGAGAGTGTATGTGAGAGTGACTGTTTGAGAGTCAGAGTGAAAGTGTGAGTGTGTGGGAGAGAGAGTGAGTCTGGGTGTGAGTGTGTTTGTGAGAGAGTGTGTGTGTGAGAATGAGAGTGTGTGCAAGTGTGTATGTGAGACACAGTGTGAGAGAGAGTGTGTGTGTGTGGGCAAGAGAGAGAGTGTGTGTGAGACACAGATTCTCTGTGAGAGTGAGCGTATGAGACCAAGCGAGTGTGTGAGTGAATGTGTGGCACATAGAGAGTGAATGTGATACAGTGTGAGACAGAGTGTGTGAGAGTGAGAGTCAGAAAGACATTGTATATGAGAGAGAGAGTGTGAGCCGTGCCCTCCCAATCCATGGCCATCTGTCCCCTGCCCCCTCCATTCATCCTTTTCCAGCAATTTCCCTCTCTCCCTGAGCCCTGCCCTCCCAATCAATGCCCATCCATGCTCCTCTGTCCCCTGCCCCCTCCATTCATCCCTTTCCAGCAATTCCCCTCTCTCCCTGAGCCCTGCCCTCCCAATCCATGGCCATCCATGTTACTCTGTCACCTGCCCCCTACATTCATCCCTATCCAGCATTTCCCCTCTCTGCCTGAGGCCTGCCCTGCAATCCATATCCATCCATGCCCATCTGTCCCCTCCATTCATCCCTATCCAGCAATTCCCCTCTCCCTGAGTCCTGCCCTTCCAATCCATGCCCATCCATGCTCCTCTGTCACCTGGCCCCTCCATTCATCCCTATCCAGCAATTCCCCTCTCTCCCTAAGGCCTGCCCTGCAATCCATATCCATCCATGCCCATCTGTCCCCTCTATTCATCCCTATCCAGCAATTTCCCTCTCTTCCTGAGTCCTGCCCTCCCAATCCATGCCCATCCATGCTCCTCTGTCCCCTGCCCCCTCCATTCATCCCTTTCCAGCAATTCCCCTCTCTCCCTGAGCCCTGCCCTTCCAATCCATGCCCATCCATGCTCCTCTGTCCCCTGCCGCCTCCATTCATCCTTTTCCAGCAAGTCCCCTCTCTCCCTTCCATGCCCCCCCCTCGCATCCATGCTCCTCTCTCTCCCATGTCCCAGCCTGGCCCGCCCTCTTCTCCCCCCCCCTTCGCATCCATGCCCCCCCTCCTTCGCATCCATGCATCCCTTTTTGTTTTTTTTCTTCTTTTTAAATTTACCTCCGTGGCGGTTCCGGCAGCAAAGCGTCAGGGAAGGAGGCGGCGCTCCCGATGTCTAGCTTTCCCTTCGCTGTGTTCCGCCTTCTTTTGACGTCATCCTTGACGTCAGAAGAAGGCAGAACACAGCGAAGGGAAGGCTAGACGTCGGGAGCGTCGCCTCCTTCCCTGACGCTTCGCTTCCGGATTTGTTTGGTTTTTTTTTTTCTGCCCTCGACGTCATGACGTTTGACGCGAGGGCGGGGCAGAGACGGCTGGCTGGCTTGAAGGCTTCACACCACGAATCCACGAACCCTTCAGCCTGGGAGTGACGTCAGATGGCTTCATGGCTTCAGAACGTTGTGCTCAGAACGTTGAGGGTGCGTTTTATTATATTAGATGTCATATTTCAATTACTAAACTAAAAATACGTTGTTGTCTAGTGATTTTATCTTTCCAATCATCTTGCTCCATGTCTCTGGTTCTGCTTCCCTGTGCTCTGAACTTTGCTTCCAGTGCCTCCTATCTATATACAATTTCTTTTTTCTCCCCTTTCTCATCCTGCCCTATATTCATCTTACACATTCAACTTTCATCCATTTCTTTCCTCCTTTTCAAATCTGTCTAGTTTCCATCTCTTCCCTTCCCCTCCATTCATGGGCACCATCTCCTCCCTTCTCTCTTCCCTTTCCTTTGCTTCCCTTCCCTGGGTACCATCTCCCCTCCCTCTCCATGGGCAATGTCTCTTCCTGTCTTTCTTCTCTTCCCCTTCATGGGCACAGTCTCTTCACCCCTTCCCCTCCATGGGCACTGTCTCTTCTCTCCCCTTCCCTTCCACGGGCACCATCACTTCCTCTCCCTTTCCTCTCCATGGGCACTGTCTCTTCCCTCCACTTCACTCCATGGGCACCATTCTCTTCCCTTCCAGTTCATGATCACCATCACCTTTGTTTTTTCCATCACCTATTTCCAACATCTGTACTTCTCAAACATCTCTCTCTCTTTCTCCCAGCAAATCTTCATGTACTCCTGAACCCTCCCCCCCCCCCATGGTCCCTATTCTCTCTCTCCCTCCCCCTCTTTCTCCCAAATCTTTTGCTCCTGAAACCCCCCCTAAATGGTCTGCATTCTCTCTCTCCTTATACCTGTTCTTCTAGGCCGATTTTGCTTTCAGTACTGAAGACATACTGCTTCTTTGTGCCACCCAAAGCCTCTGTAGCGTCCTGCCTCCTCTAAAAGAACGTCTTGCTTCTGGGCAGGATGCTACAGAGAGAAGCTTTGGGTGGCTGAAAGAAGCAGCACAGCGCTGAAGGCAAATTTGTAGGGCCCAGAGCAGCAGGAATAAGGAGAGAAAGAAATCACAGTCCACCTCTTCCGAGCCCCAGTGCTGCTGCTTAGAGCCTCTCCAGCCTTACCTCGGACCCGAAGTGCCGCGCACTAATATCTCTGTAGTTACTTCCCCACACCATTTGGGAGCATAGCAGCAGGGCTGACATGAACCAGGACCCAGTAGTCAGTCTTTGCAGCCCAGGGAGTATGCTGTTAATGTGTGTTAATTTTTTTTAATTATATTTTATTAAAGTTACAAAAGAAAACAAAAGCATATGCACAGCTTAAAATACCTTAAAAGTGACCAACCTTTTTGATAACCCCCCCCCCCCCCCCCAAATCTACATCTCTATCGTGCACTAAAATGTTAAACGCACATTAAACATTTAACGTATTAATGCTTTAAATGTGCAGCCCTTATTTAAATATTTAAAAAACAGCCCATTATTGTGGTTAGGAAGACATATATTTACCTGCAGTTTCTCATGTTCTTTTGTAAGCCGATCATATTCTGTTATGAGACCTCCGGATTGCTTTTTAATGGCAGCCAGTTCATCCCGTGACCTGAAAAGAGCTACAAAGGCATTTAGCTATATCAAACCCTCTGTTAATGAGATTCAGATTAGACTTTTACACAATAATCCTTTCAATAAGATTATCAATGAACATTTTATTTTCTTCATATGCCTGTGACTTAACTGATGTATTTTCCTAGTCCATAACAAACTTAAAGCCTTTTCTAATTCCTCTTCCACTGAAAATAAGTTTCAGAAGATATATAATAAAGATTTGGAGTTCAGATCTCTAAGTACCAATCTGAAATGATGTTTCAGTCCATCTTTGACTAACCAGTGGACAGGGTCATGAGGAACTCCCCTTGCAGAACTGTCCTATGCATAAGCAGGAATATATATTTTTTTCACATTACCCTGTTCTGATCAGGAGTCCTTTTTCCACTGCTACTGCCCCTTCTAGACATGTTAGCTATGGGTACACATGACCCATGCACCAAATTCACTTACCAGTGTCCCAAATCTTGGGCTCAGTGTCCCTTACAACCTCATATTCTCAGTCCAGCATGCCTTCCACTCCCTACCTCAGAGATGCCTACAGAGAGAAGATGAAGATAGGCCTCTACTGCTGCTGCTTTCAAGGGAAGTCTTGACCTCTTCTCTCATTTTGGTCCCTGAACCCTGGTCTTCTATCAGCAGGAAGAATCAGCAGGCAGCATTCATTATCTGCTGACTTCCTTTAAAATTGGAACTGCATGGAGTCAGCAGCTTCTATGAGCCCCAGGGGGAGGGGAGGGGAATTCCCGCTGTAGTTCTGATTTTAGAATAAAGCTAGCAGGTGGCACAATAAGTAAAGAGCGCTGCTTGCTTGAGTCCTCTTGCCAGCTGGAGGTTGGGAGGAAAAGGGAATGTGGTAAGACCAGAGGCATTGTGAGAGGCAAAGAAAAAGTAATAACACCAGCAAGGGTAGGAAGGATGAGGCCCCACAATGGGCTCATCTCCCCCGCCCCCCAAAAAAAAAAACAGTCAGCTTGTGGCAGTCAGCAGTTTTAAAAGCTGTTGACCACCATGGGCCAAATCTAAACCAGATATTCAATGCCGGGGGCCATATCTTGGCATAGGCATTGAATATCCAAGTTAGCCATCAACTCTGAAATTATGTGGGCACTGGCCGATATTCAGCGCCAGCACCCGCATAGCTAAGTGGGCAAAGGTGGGACTGTTTTCTGTGTGGTCCAATGTGCCCAGTTAGCCAAGTGGGCACTTGTACTGAATATGGTCAGTGCCCATATAACTGCCAGTTTCTCTCCAGCTCTGCCCATGGACTGTCCCAGCACTAACCACATAGTGCCGCGGCAGTCAGAGGGGATATTAACCTCATAGCACCACTGAAGTGCCGCTGAAAATCTGCACATGGCCAGTTGAGTGGGGTTTAAAAGGGCACTTAAACCCCATTAAATATCTACCCTATTAATTTCTCTTTGTCTCCCACCATAAGTTTGCATAAAAGAGAACACTAACAGCTGACAGCTCCCTCTTTGACTAGGACTTCACTGGTCTCTCCTCTAGGATGGGAGCCTTTTTTTTTTTTATTAGGCTCCATTCTTGCGGAATGCAATCCCATTGGAGTTACAGGAAGAGAGATCGTTATCTCATGTTACGCATCATCTGAAAGCCCATTTTTTCAGGGTTGAATTTGCTGTCACTTGATTGGGGGGGGGGGGGGGGGGGTTAGTTGGGCTGCTGCTGAGTTGTGGTTGGGCTTTTATTGAAGATTTTAAGTTGTTCTATGCGTGCATGGTTTGTGATCGAGTGTGCTTTCCTATCATGATTGTAGTTCTTTCTGTTATTTGTTTTAAAATTGTGCATTGGTGCGTTCTTGTACAGCGCCAAGAATAAAGCCCATTGAAGCTCTCTGGGTTTGTAGGCATATAAGTAGTAACCAGGAAGTAGACTCTTTACATGTGAAAATATGGACTGTTCATGCGCTAAGGACTTATGTAGTGGATATTCTCTGATACTCTTAAAAATATTTTTATTTCTAAAGCTCTCAAGTCATTTTTGTGGCTGCATGGAGGGATGCAAACAGCAATGCAATGGTTACATGGTAGCACCCCCCAAAAATGGTGGGAGTGATGAAAGACAAAAGATCTAATGGAAGAGGATCTTAATAATTTTGTTTATATGCTACATGAGAGTATTTTCCCAGTTTTGCTGTTTCAATTTCTTAACATAAAATGTATCAGACATGCATTTTATATCTTTCTATCTATATAATAGCTGTCTCTTTTCTGTTTTTGCTCCTACTGAATTTTAATAACCTTTGGAACTCAACTCCAAATTACTTGGTAAGAGTGTAATTTGATCTAACAGTATCCACTGTGGTGTTTCATGAGAAACAGCACACTGCCCATGTTGTCACTACACACAAAGATATCTCTGATCAGATGAAAAAGATATCTAATGATCAACAAACCAACTCCTCAATGCACTGTTGCAATGTTTTGCAGAAAATAAGTTCCCATGTTTCAAATATCTTCTATATCTCAGCAGAAAAAACTAAAAACTCTTAAAAAGCCCTTTAAATGCATTTTTACAAAAATCTTCAAAATACATCTTTATATATTGTGCACCATTACAAATATATACATAGCAAATAGAAATATTCGCCAAGAATCACTTCAATCCTATTTTGTATTATTTTCAGTCTTTAAACTGTTCCCTTATAAATCCTCTGGGATGCCAAACACATAATATGAACTCATAATGATTGGCTCTGAATGGTCACTATTGACTATATTGGCTCTAAATGGTCACTATTGACTATATTCATGACATGACACCAGAGTCTTTCTCTCATACACACACAGCATCAATCAATCAGATCACATTCCACTGCATAAGGTTATCTGTGACTTACTACCAATATGGCCGGCCCTCTGGTTCTGGCCTGATGTTAGGTTCACCCAAGAAAAAGATCTAGGTGTTATTAGGGACAATATGCTGAAATCTTTCACCCAGTGTGTGGCGACAGTCAAAAAGGTAAATAGAATGCTAGGAATTATTAGGAAAGGGATAGAAAATAAGACAAAGAATACTATAATGCCTCTGTATCGCTCCATGGTGCAACCTCATCTTGAGTACTACGTGCAATTCTGATCGTCATATCTCAAAAAAAGATATAGGGGAATTAGGAAAGGTTCACAGAAGGGTCGGCCAAAATGATTAAGGGGATTTAACTCCTCTCATATGAGGAAAGGTTTAAGAGGTTGGGGCTCTTCAGCTTGAAAAAGAGCCAGCTGAGGGGGGATATGATAGAGATCTATAAAATCCTGAGTAGTATAGAATGGGTGAACGTGAATCCAATTGTTTATTCTTTCAAAAAGTAATAAGACTAGGGGACAATCAATGGAGTTACATGGGAATACTTTTAAAACGAACAGGAGGAATTATTTTTTTCACTCAACAATTAGTTAAACTCTGGAACTCGTTACCAGAGAATGTGGTAAGAGCAGTTAGCATATTTAGGTTTTAAAAAAGTTTAGACAAGTTCCTGGAGGAAAAGCCCATAGTCTGCTGTTGAATAGATATGGGAAAAGCCACTGCTGTCCCTGGGATTGGTACCATGGAATCTTGCTACTATTTGGGATTCTGCCAGGTACTTGTGACCTGGATTGATATCTGTTAGGAGTAGGATACTGGGCTGGATTGACCATCAGTCTCTGCTCCAGTATGGCTATTCTTATGTTCTTATGCTTAAAGGATTTCAAAATCCCATATTTAGGAGCCAGAATGCAATGTTTTTCAAGGTTTCAGATTATCATATAGAAAGAGCTATTATGCAGCTATAGAGTTGGGCTTGACAGATTTCTGGTCTTCCTGAAGACACACTGTCAAAAATTTTCAACAGTTATAAGAGGTAACTCAAGGGCTGATGTAGAAAGCCATGTGGTCAGCGGCTCTAATGTGAAGATCCTGCACAAAAATAACACCGGGATGCAGACTGATCCCAGGATACACCATGCAGGGTCAGGCACCACCATTTTTCAAGAAGGTAATGCAGAGGCAGAAGCGAGTAGGCATCGCTCCTGTCTCTTTCAAGGTATGGGGGTCTGGCTGTATTTGGTATGCCAAGCTCCGTCTCAGGTCATATTCAAATGTAGGCTAAAAGCCCAACTTTTTGAGACTGCTTTTTCACCTCTTCGTTACCCATATCTGTTTTAATCATTCCCTTAATAGGTAAGTCCCTAATCCCTTATTTGTCCTGTTTATATGTCTTGAATGGATTGTAAGCTCTGTTGAGCAGGGACTCTCATACATGTTTAGTATACAGCATTGCGTACATCTAGTAGCACTAAAGAAATGATAAGTAGTAGTAGAGGAGTTGGGAGGGGGGCTGAATCTAGACACCAGGAAAGTTTTTTATGTCTGGAGAAAGGGTGAGGGAGGAGTGCTGTGGCTAGACACTAGGACATTTTTTTTTTTATATCGGAGGGAGGGTGGTATCAGGTTGGGTCGGGGGGGGGGGGGGGGGCCTAGAGACTAGGAATGTGCTACGAGACAGGAAAAGGCTTGTTGGTGGGTATCTCATTGCGTGATGTCCTTTGGAGAGGGTATGGCTAGGAATACTCCTTGGAAGGACCTTAATGACCTTGAGGTGTGCAGAAGGAGATTCCTTTAAGGGCCCTGAAGATCAGATACAGAGTTTTAAATTTAGCTCTGCACTGTACTGGTAGCTAGTGAAGTTTTTGCAAAAATGGTGTGACGTGGTCACATTGCTTACAACCTTCTATTAGTCTTGTAGTATTCTGAATCAATTGGAGCTGGTGCAACCCCTTTGTAGTCATACCAGTGTAGAGTGTATTATAGTAATCCAGTCTTGGTGTTATCATGGCATAAAGAACCATAAGGGATTGTATAAGAAATTGGGATCCAATGTTCCATTTGAAAGAGAGGAGTAATAAGATAATTTTTTTCCACAGATGCAGTAACTTAATTGCTGTGTTCTGTACAAACTGTAATCTATTGATTTGAGATTGATGGTGACCAAGCAGGAGGGAACTGCAGTAATCAAGCTTAGAGATGACAAGAGCCAGGATTAAGGTGCAAAAGGATGACTGCTCAAGAAGGTGTCACAAAGATCTGATCGGCCTTAGAGTGAAAAAGCAAGAAGTTGTGATGAAGGAAATATGATCATGAAAGGAGAGCTCCCTATCAAGGATGACCCCTTGGAGCTTAACTGTTGTTTTGTATGGAAGAGGAACTCCCTTGATGGTCAGGGTAGGCAAAACTGAAGAAGTTTGGTGGAGAGAAAAGACAAGGACTTCTGATTTAGTGATATTCAGCTTCAGTTCATTTTGCTGAAGCCAACTAGTCATTTTGCCTAGCTTAGAGTACAAAGAAGTAAAGGCATCTGGTGAGTGGGTGTCAAGAGGGAGGAGAAGTTGGACATCATCTGCATAGATAAAGAAAGTGTCACCTAGGGACTGGAATAAGAGTTAAAGGGGTAAGAAAAGTGTTGAAGATTATAAATCTTAAATTGGAACCCTAGATCAGGGGTAGGCAACTCAGGTCCATGAGAGCCGCAGGCAGGTCAGGTTTTCAGGATATCCACAATGAATATGCATGAGATAGGTTTGCATACCATGGAGGCATTGCTTGCAAATTTATCTCCTGAATATTCATTGTGGATATCCTGAAAACCTGACCTGCCTGCGGCTCTCGAAGACCGGAGTTGCCTACCCCTGCCCTAGATGGCAAAGGCTGTGAGGAAGAGGATAACAAACAACCTCCTACTCAGACTCTAAGAAAGTAAGTCCTGCTCCTTGGATAGAGACAAGCTCATTCCTCAATATATGGGAAAAGCAGCCTGTCTTCATTTGCAATTTCCCAAGGATTCAATCCAAAGAAGAATTAGAACTCCATGTTTCCAGCCACTTGCTGATGCTACTGAATTGAAAATATCTGCAATGGCCTGACATGTAAACTTTTCAGCTTGAAAAAACAGGAAACTATACTAAAAGGTTGAAATTTTGATGCGGAGAATGGATAGTCCAATCGCCCAGAGACTAAACTGACAGAACTCTGTGTGCAAAATTCCCAATCAGGAAGGGCACATTAGCAAATGTACTAAATTACAGCTAAAAGCAAAAGCCAACATTTGAAGAAACACATAGACGACTTGCTGAAAAGCTTATTGCCTGGGACCTGCGACACTAGCGTACATCCACTATAAAAAAAACCACATCAGAGTCAGGGCAGAGAGAAATTATATCCTTCACTAAGGATTTCTGAAAGCATTAACACTAACCACTAGGACAGAACATTTTCTACTAGACAAAATTATTTCATAACAACCACTATGTTCAGACACCCACCTGAGGTTTCTTATTTATTTAAAATATTTTGAGTCCACATATCAACATATCTATGCAGATTACAATACAGCATCCACAGTTAACATAAAAATATATAAAACAGTTTTTCACAACATATCAAAAATAAAACATATTAAAAACATAATCATAACATCCACTTCTAACATTGTATCTTCTTATTTACTAAAGATTTTCCTACATTCTCAATCACCAAATCACACTGTATTTTTAATCCTGCAACCATAGGGACATACGTCATACAGTCTCATCAAACTGGGCCATTAGTGTGCAAATGCTTGCTGAAATAAAAAAGGTTTTCAATTGTTTACTAAAAATTGCAATACTTGCCACAGTGCGTAATTCACTTGCCAATGTATTCCACAGAAGCAACCTGGCAACAGCAAACATATGTTCTTGTAAAATTGAGGATTTCATTAATTTCACACTAGACTGGAAAAATAGAGTGCGGGCTTGCCTGCAGAGCTGGCTAGCACACCTTCCTTGAGAGGTCCCTTCCCTGAGTGGGTACCTAGATTGATTAAATTGCTAAAAAAATCCATATTAACAGCTACCTATCCACACCAGCATGGAACATGTGGGGCCCATAAAAACATAACAGCAGCCATACTGGGTCAGACCAATGGTCCATCTAGCCCAGTACAGTGGCCAATCCAAGTCACAAGTACCTGGCAGAAACCCAAATAGTAGCAACATTCCATGCTACAGCGGCTTCTCCCATGTCCATCTCAATAACAGACTATGGACTTTTCCTCCAGGAACTTGTCCAAACCTTTTTTAAAACCCAGATACACTAACCACTGTTACCACATGTTTTTTGACAATTTTGAATAGTTTTGTGTCATCTGCAAATTTAATCACCTCAATCATTGTTCTGATTTCAAGATCAATTTATAAACAATGTTAAATAGCAACGGTCCCAATACAGATCCCTGTGGCACTCCACTATTCACACTCCTCCATTGAGAAAAATTGCCATTTAACCCTACCCTCTGTTTTCTGTCGAAAAACAAATTCCTAATCCACAGAAGGACATCAGTTTTTAAATTTTCTCAGGAGAAAAATATTCAGCCAGCAGTGATCAGCATTATGCTGACCACCGACAGCGTAATACCTGAAAATTCAATACCGGGCCATAAAATAGCTGGTTGTGTAATTCTCGGCACTTAACCAGCATAAAGAACCCCATAAAGATAGGACTGCGTTTTATGCAGTTCTATATATATGCAGTACAAAAAGAGAGGGTAAAACAGCATACAACTAAAGTATACAAACAAAAAAAGCAACACTGGGCCTTCAAGACTAGGACAACAAGAGTACTTTATTAACAGGTGACCCGACACGGGCCGTGTTTCAGCGTCCAATGACGCCTGCCTCAGGGGTCAGAATTTGATTCTGCAATGTATAAATTATGTAGGTCAAATGCCTCAACACATTAAAGTGTTATTGTTCAAGATATTCGCTGCAATGCGAAAAAACGGGCTCTGGCAGAAGCCTCCTCCTGTACACTGGACGCCGAAACACGGCCCGTGTCGGGTCACCTTAATAAAGTACTCCTGTTGTCCTAGTCTTGAAGGCCCAGTGTTGCTTTTTTTGTTTGTGTTCTATATATATGGCCATCTTAGCCAGTTAAGTGCCAAATTTCAGCACTTAACCGGCTACATGATGACCCCCCACAATGCCTTCCCCCAAATAAACAATTTTGGTTTGGGTGCTAACCAGGCATTTTCGGTGGCACTATTCAGTTAGGCGCCAATAAAAATGCCCAGTTAGCCCCAAGCAGATGATTTAAACGGCCATAAGCCTTTCCTGGCTGTTTAAATCATTTTGAATATCGGGCCCATGATGTTTAGATTTGAAGGCAGGCAGCTTCCAGGAGTAGTAATTGTATGTCCCAGTGCGCAACCCCCTCCTACTCCCCAAGGGTCACCATGAAAAAAGCGAACGCTCTCCTCCAGGAGACACAAAGTAGAGAAAAAGCAATGCTTCTATGTAGAAAGTGCAGAGGTAAGAATCTCATACCACCATCCATTAATTCATACTTCTCTCAGTAATTCACAAGGTGAGCTGTATTCAAGCAAAGTCTGAATATGAAGGAATGGTGGTTTAAGTGACCTGCCCAAGTTTCAGGGAGCGGTAGTGGGAACTGAACCCTGGCTTCCCTGGATCACAGCCCCCTGCTTAACAATTATGCTACTCCTTTGACAAGGAAGGCAGCCTTAAAAGAAATACAGCACCTTTACTTGGTGCCCCTTCTGGATAAAGTAAACCTGGAAGAGGTGGGAAACCTCCACCACTTCTGTGTTTCTCAAAGCGATTATTAATAAAGGAACAAGCCCCTGTTCCCAGGAATTCCATAAACTTAAGGCAGTGCCAAAAAAAACAAACATATTAAACGAACTCTCTCAGTGGGCTAGTGGCTAGCGACCTGGAGATAAATCACAATGGCCGCTTAGCACAAAGGGCTGTTTTCCTGTGTTCCAACCTGTGAACCACAAGTGGATATAGGTGGCTCTAAAGAGAATCCCTTTTGTACAAAATTAGGGTTCTGTCTTCCAATACACATGACACGTACTTAGGGTCTACCAGAACAATAAGCCACAGTAACCACACTTAACATGACAAACTGGGAACTCCGTCTGAGTATCCAGAGTTTACCTCTGGTACACAGGCTGTCACAAAAATCAATATCACTGCTGTGGCCTTATCAGCTCCAAAGAAATTGGTTGTGCCACCAAGGTTTGTGCTCTGAAGACCAAGTTCCCTCGGGACTAAACAGCCTGTTGCTTTGGCCCAAGTGCCTCTTTGGAGATACTCTCTCTAGCACTCAACTTGCAGCTTTGAACTGTGGTTTCTCTTGAATAGCCAGTTCAGTCTGGTGTTTCACAACAGTGCTCTGAAGAGATTTACTCATCTCATACAAAGATTCAAGGCTGAAGAACCCAAGTTCCCCCAGGACTATTTAAACCAAGAGCTTAATCTTCCAACAAGAGTGACAAAACCTCTCTCACCTGGAATATAAATATTGGTGATTTCACTTGAAAGACGGGTGTGAGAGGTGGAATGGGAAGGCAGGGAGGAAGGAAGAAAGGAGGTAACTCAGGCTCCTCAGAGTTATCCCATCAGCTCTAACTTAAAATGCCAGTTATCCACTAGGAGACGAGTAATAAATTGAATAACTATTATAATACCCTGAAGTCTTATATATTTATGTTAATGTTTATTAAAATTTGAAATACTGCTTAGCCCGTCAGTCTCACAGTGGTATACAATAAAACTGAATTCTTATAAAAGAAAAGAGGAAAGGAATGCCACTGATTAATAGGAACATTCCAACAGACTCAAGCAGAAGAAAAAATATTCACTATTTTGCGACACAAAAATTGAAAAACTTCTCCTTTGAAAGCTGAAATGGGGATACTCTACTGTTTTATAATCCTGCATTTTTATCAGTATATCAGTCATGGATCAGTGAGTTGGCAGTCTATTTTTGATGACTCTCTCTTTCAGGGCAGTTTGGACTGTACAGAGAAGTACATATCATTAAACCTGCAGTATCAACAAAATTGTATTTTAGATCATTAAGTTGTCCAGTAAAGGATATTAATATTCTCTCTCTCTCTTTTTTTTTTTTTTTACTTCATGCCTGAAGAGATACTAAATATTTATAAAACTTCTTTCTTATAACCATCCCAGAATCATACATGTAAATAAACTGGAGGATGGCTATACTGATCCTTACTGGCATCCCACGCAGGCCTCACACTGATGCACAATTTAAAACAAGAATGGTCTTTAAAAAGGGGTGTGGTCATAATATAGGATGCACAATTTTTATTCCAAAACAAACATAAATACGTAAGTCATAAAGGAGCTTATTCACTAGGGTACGCTAAGGTTTTGCACCTAATGCGTCACTGTGCTGTTAGCATGCGTTAAAAGACACACTGAACACAGCTCATTAAACATGCCCCAAACTGAAGAAGGACCAAAAAAGAAAGGACACCTAAAAAAAACATGAGGGAAAGAGAAAGCAACAGTCCTAAAAAAGAGACAGAATAATTAACAGAATAATTAAAAAATCTTAGATGGTTTTAAAAAAATGAATTATGCCCAGAGTTACCACTATCAGACTTTAAACACGACATAACCACTGCCCTACACTATTACTCTCACCATAATACCATCACCTGAGCAACTACATAAAGCCGACACCTACACAAGACCACAATGTATTCTTTTACTACACATATACGCACTTATTTGCAAACCACGTGTTAACAAATACGCAAGCACACAATGCATTCTTCTACCATGTATGTACGCACTTGATTGCAAAATCATGTGCATATCTAGTCCGGAAATGGCAATAGCCATAACGGCAAATGTAAGCCACATTGAGCCTGCAAATAGGTGGGAAAATGTGGGATACAAATGCTACAAAATAAATAAATGTTTAATACAATTTAAAATATTATATTGCTTTGATATAAAGTGAAGAGTTTTAAAATGAGAATATAAGATTTGATCTCGTCTTCCTTTTGTGTAACAGTCTGCTAAATTTCTAGGGAAAATAATAAAAGTCTCAGCTCCCATCCAATAATGCACTTGTTTGAGATAAATGAACCAGTAGCATACCTCTCAAAGAGACACAGAACTTTTGCATTTTATGGAAAGAAATCTCTTGTTTCAAATTCTGAGATTCTGATAAGGATCAACGCAGCAGTCTCCCATGTATTTACATCTACATTAATTTCATTATTGTTGGCCAGGGAATATATATCAATCTTTTTCGTGACTTGGCTTTCCTGGATGCAACTATTAGGAAAGCTACTGTAAAGATACTTTTTAGAGAGAGAATTTAGGAATTACTTTAAAAACCATAACCGCAATGTTAGAGGTGGAAAAATCTTCAGTCTATATAGTAACTCTTTTTGGTTTTACATAGCACAGGAAAGCGAATGCTACATACCTGTAGAAGGTATTCTCCGAGGACAGCAGGCTGATTGTTCTCACTGATGGGTGACGTCCACGGCAGCCCCTCCAATCGGAAACTTCACTAGCAAAGTCCTTTGCTAGCCCTCGCGCGCCCGCGCGCACCGCGCATGCGCGGCCGTCTTCCCGCCCGAAACCGGCTCGAGCCGGCCAGTCCAGTATGTAGCAAGACAATACACTTCAAGGGAAGACACAACTCCAAAGGGGAGGCGGGCGGGTTTGTGAGAACAATCAGCCTGCTGTCCTCGGAGAATACCTTCTACAGGTATGTAGCATTCGCTTTCTCCGAGGACAAGCAGGCTGCTTGTTCTCACTGATGGGGTATCCCTAGCCCCCAGGCTCACTCAAAACAACAACCATGGTCAATTGGACCTCGCAACGGCGAGGACATAACTGAGATTGACCTAAAAAATTTACCAACTAACTGAGAGTGCAGCCTGGAACAGAACAAACAGGGCCCTCGGGGGGTGGAGTTGGATCCTAAAGCCCAAACAGGTTCTGAAGAACTGACTGCCCGAACCGACTGTCGCGTCGGGTATCCTGCTGCAGGCAGTAATGAGATGTGAATGTGTGGACAGATGACCACGTCGCAGCTTTGCAAATTTCTTCAATGGAGGCTGACTTCAAGTGGGCTACCGACGCAGCCATGGCTCTGACATTATGAGCCGTGACATGACCCTCAAGAGCCAGCCCCGCCTGGGCGTAAGTGAAGGAAATGCAATCTGCTAGCCAATTGGATATGGTGCGTTTCCCTACAGCCACTCCCCTCCTATTGGGGTCAAAAGAAACAAACAATTGGGCGGACTGTCTGGTGGGCTGTGTCCGCTCCAGGTAGAAGGCCAATGCTCTCTTGCAGTCCAATGTGTGCAGCTGACGTTCAGCAGGGCAGGAATGAGGACGGGGAAAGAATGTTGGCAAGACAATTGACTGGTTCAGATGGAACTCCGACACGACCTTTGGCAGAAACTTAGGGTGAGTGCGGAGGACTACTCTGTTGTGATGAAATTTGGTGTAAGGGGCCTGGGCTACCAGGGCCTGAAGCTCGCTGACTCTACGAGCCGAAGTAACTGCCACCAAGAAAATGACCTTCCAGGTCAAGTACTTCGGATGGCAGGAATTCAGTGGCTCAAAAGGAGGTTTCATCAGCTGGGTGAGAACGACATTGAGATCCCATGACACTGTAGGAGGCTTGACAGGGGGCTTTGACAAAAGCAAACCTCTCATGAAGCGAACAACTAAAGGCTGTCCTGAGATCGGCTTACCTTCCACTTGGTAATGGTATGCACTGATTGCACTAAGGTGAACCCTTACGGAGTTGGTCTTGAGACCAGACTCAGACAAGTGCAGAAGGTATTCAAGCAGGGTCTGTGTAGGACAAGAGCGAGGATCTAGGGCCTTGCTGTCACACCAGACGGCAAACCTCCTCCAATGAAAGAAGTAACTTCTCTTAGTGGAGTCTTTCCTGGAAGCAAGCAAGATGCGGGAGACACCCTCTAGCAGACCCAAAGAGGCAAAGTCTACGCCCTCAACATCCAGGCCGTGAGAGCCAGGGACTGGAGGTTGGGATGCAGAAGAGCCCCGTCGTCCTGCGTGATGAGGGTCGGAAAACACTCCAATCTCCACGGTTCTTCGGAGGATAACTCCAGAAGAAGAGGGAACCAGATCTGACGCGGCCAAAAGGGAGCAATCAGAATCATGGTGCCTCGGTCTTGCTTGAGTTTCAACAAAGTCTTCCCCACCAGAGGTATGGGAGGATAAGCATACAGCAGACCTTCCCCCAATCCAGGAGGAAGGCATCCGACGCCAGTCTGCCGTGGGCCTGAAGCCTGGAACAGAACTGAGGGACCTTGTGGTTCACTTGAGATGCGAAGAGATCCACCAGGGGGGTGCCCCACGCCTGGAAGATCTGTCGCACCACATGGGAATTGAGCGACCACTCGTGAGGTTGCATAATCCTGCTCAACCTGTCGGCCAGACTGTTGTTTACGCCTGCCAGATATGTGGCTTGGAGCACCATGCCCTGACGGCGAGCCCAGAGCCACATGCTGACGGCTTCCTGACACAGGGGGCGAGATCCGGTGCCCCCCTGCTTGTTGACATAGTACATGGCAACCTGATTGTCTGTCTGCATTTGGATAATTTGGTGGGACAGCCGATCTCTGAAAGCCTTCAGAGCGTTCCAGATCGCTCGCAACTCCAGAAGATTGATCTGTAGATCGCGTTCTTGGAGGGACCAACTTCCTTGGGTGTGAAGCCCATCGACATGAGCTCCCCATCCCAGGAGAGACGCATCCGTGGTCAGCACTTTTTGTGGCTGAGGAATTTGGAAGGGACGTCCCAGAGTCAAATTGGAGCAAATCGTCCACCAAAACAGGGATTCGAGAAAACTCGTGGACAGGTGGATCACGTCCTCTAGACCCCCAGCGGCCTGATACCACTGGGAGGCTAGGGTCCATTGAGCAGATCTCATGTGAAGGCTGTCATAAACTCCTCTGGCCAGGAATTTTCTGCACGCCTTCAGCTGCCTGACCACCTCCTGAAAAGGCTTGGCTTGCTCAGGGGGAAGAGCATCAACCAAGCCCGCCAACTGCCGCACATTGTTCCGCATGTGTATGCTCGTGTAGAGCTGGTAGGACTGGATCTTGGACACGAGCATAGAGGAATGGTAGGCCTTCCTCCCAAAGGAGTCTAAGGTTCTAGCGTCCTTGCCCGTCTTTTCCACAAGGAAGTACCTGGAATAGAATCCCAGCCCTTCTTGCCCGGATCGAAGCATGTTCCCTAGAACTCTTAGCCTTCTTTAGGGCCAAATCCACAACTCCAGAGTCATGAGGCAACTGAGTGCGCATCAGCTCTGGGTCCCCATGGATCCGGTACTGGGACTCGATCTTCTTGGGAATGTGGGGATTAGTTAATGGCTTGGTCCAGTTCGCAAGCAATGTCTTCTTCAGGACATGGTGCAAGGGAACAGTGGACGCTTCCTTAGGTGGAGAAGGATAGTCCAGGAGCTCAAACATTTCAGCCCTGGGCTCGTCCTCCACAACCACCGGGAAGGGGATGGCCGTAGACATCTCCCGGACAAAGGAAGCGAAAGACAGACTCTCGGGAGGAGAAAGCTGTCTCTCAGGAGAGGGAGTGGGATCAGACGGAAGACCCTCAGACTCCTCGTCAGAGAAATATCTGGGATCTTCCTCTTCCTCCCACGAGGCCTCACCCTCGGTGTCAGACACGAGTTCCCGGACCTGTGTCTGCAACCTCGCCCTGCTCGCCTCCGTGGAACCCCCGTCCACGATGGGGGCGTCGAGAGGTAGACTCCCTTGCCCGCATCGGCGAAGCTCCCTCCGCCGACGTGGTCGGGGAGCCTTCCTGGGAGGTGGCCGCGGTCGGCACCGCACGCGGTACCGACGTCGGGGACCTCAACCTGGGCGATGGGCCAGCCGGCGCCACGCTCGACGGTACCGGAGGCGCAAGCACCGCCGGTACCGGAGGGGTAGGGCGCAACAGCTCTCCCAGAATCTCTGGGAGAACGGCCCGGAGGCTCTCGTTTAGAGTGGCTGCAGAGAAAGGCTGAGAGGTCGATGCAGGCGTCGACGTCAGTACCTGTTCCGGGCGTGGAGGCTGTTCCGGGCTGTCCAGAGCGGAGCGCATCGACACCTCTTGAACAGAGGGTGAGCGGTCCTCTCGGTGCCGATGCCTGCTGGGTGCCGAATCCCTCGGCGACCCAGAGCTCTCGGTGCCGACACGGGGAGGAGACCGGTGTCGATGCTTCTTCGATTTCTTCCGAAGCATGTCACCAGAGCTCCCCGGCACCGACGAGGAGGACGTCGAATCCATCCGTCGCTTCCTCGGGGCCGAGACTGAAGAAGGTCGATCTCGGGGGGGCTGTACCGCAGGAGCCCTCAGGGTAGGCGGAGACCCACCCGAGGGCTCACCGCCACCAGCAGGGGAATGGACAGCCCTCACCTGCACTCCACCCGATGCACCACCGTCCGACGACATCAGCAGACGAGGTCCTGGTACCACCGACGTCGATGCAGCTATCCGATGTCTCGGCGCCGATGCAGGGGCCCGATGCACTCGATGCAGGGGCGGCCGAGGAAGATGGTCTGGACGCTGACGACGTCGATGCACTCGAAGATCCCGGTGCCGATGCCGACGAAGAGCCCGAGAACAACACGTTCCACTGGGCTAGTCTCGCTACCTGAGTCCGCCTTTGAAGCAGGGAACACAGACTGCAGTTCTGAGGGCGGTGCTCGGCCCCCAGACACTGAAGACACGACGAGTGTCGATCAGTGAGCGAGATAACCCGGGCGCACTGGGTGCACTTCTTGAAGCCGCTGGAAGGCTTCGATGTCATGGGCGGAAAAATCACGCCGGCGAAATCAAAAGCCGAAATGGCGAAATTTGAAGCACCAAAATTTAGAGGGAGAAAAATCTCGACCGAGGCCAAAAAGAGGCCTACCCCGACGACGAAAGAAAACTTACCGGGGCAAAAAGCTGGAAGTACGGGGAGGATTTACACGAAACCCGGCGGGGGGTTTCCGGAGCACTTCCCGACTAAGAGAAAACTTTCCCGAAGGAAAAAAAACACGCTCAAAATAAATTGGACGCGCGAGGTCGACTTTCCGGGGCTCGACACGGCGAAAACACGACCGTACCGAGTGCGGACAAAAGAAGACTGGCCGGCTCGAGCCGGTTTCGGGCGGGAAGACGGCCGCGCATGCGCGGTGCGCGCGGGCGCGCGAGGGCTAGCAAAGGACTTTGCTAGTGAAGTTTCCGATTGGAGGGGCTGCCGTGGACGTCACCCATCAGTGAGAACAAGCAGCCTGCTTGTCCTCGGAGAACTTAAGGTACACGGATTCAGGATGTATTTTTGGTTTAGTATGTTTAGGACAGAAATTTGTGCTGCCATGAAACTGTGTCCTCAAAGAGTGCAAGCCAAATTTGATTTCAGGATTTCCACAATGAATACATATGAGATGTATCTGAATGCCTTGCCTCCACTGTATGCAAATATATTTCATGCATACTCATTGTGGAAATTCTGAAAAGCTTGAGGACTTGCATCAGGGAGCAAGGTGCATGGAATGGAAGTCTGATCTTCACGCAAGGTCAGGACAGCTGTTACTCATACAGCCATTTCAGACTGGTTGTGTTTAGGAATATCACACAACCTACAAAATCCACACATAGCATCTTCAAGCAGGTAAAAGCTGCTTCAGTCTCACATGTGATGGTTTTCTGGGAAAAACCTTAAACAGCAACTGGTAACGAGAGGTATCATGCTACACATTATCCTCCAGATAAAGGAGCCAAGTCATACAGCACTCATGAATGCAACATAAAGAAAATCTTAATAGGATTATTATGAAATACAATGTAGCATTAATTACCAATTTCATGGAATATTGTCCACAATATTTAAAATATTTGTTCAGTTCATTTTTGTCTAATATGAAGACAATGGTTATCAATACAAATAAACTGTGAAGATTTATTTTTGGCCTTATTCCTTCCCTCTCCTTGACGAGATTAACTCTGAAATATATCTACACAGCAGTGAAGGAAGTAAGATTCTGAAATATTATTACCTTAGTTGCAGAGTATTTATTTACACCATACACCATGGCAAACAATGGTATGTTTGCAACCAAAACAGCACATTCTGTACTTGCAGACAAAGTGTCATGAGGGGATACTTCCAGTCTCTGACAATACAGGAGTTGCTTATATCTGTTCTGCTGAAGTTTCAACAGGGCGGTACACAACCAGAAGCCCTGCATGTTGACTAGGAAGAAACGCATTTAACTAAAATACTACCAAGATCAAGAGCCTTGAAGAAAACAGTACCATGAAACAATGGTCAAGAATGTCTCCCAATAAAATGTGAGGCCTACCTTGCCATCAGCACAGCCATGATGCTTTATTTGGTACATTCTCAACAGTAAGAACCAGACCACAATGTAGCACTTTCCACATTAGCAACCTCAGTGCTAACTTCAAGCGTCTTTTTCACCAAGGCAAAGAGTGAATCTCATTGTTATATATTATTATGTAACATCCCTGAGCTTGGTTTTCGAGAATTATTCTCCTCAAACAGAAAATCATGAAACAAATAATTAGGAACCATGGACTTCAACAGTCTCTCACAAAATTGTTACCTTCTGCAGTGTCTGTAAATTCTTTCTTCAGGTTCCTTATTTCCTGTACACTATTTTCCAAGTTTGTACCCTCAGTTTTCTCCTTTTCACTCCGGTTACTTCTGTTTAAAACCTATACAAAATGTTTGCACAAATTTACTCATCTACAACATGTCAAGTAAGCCTTAAAATATTTTAATGATGCTATTTTCACAATTAGTTTCATAGATACTATCATTTATATGCCAGGAGTTGAAACTAGTCAAAAAGCTAGTATGCCTAGACAAGGGCAGAACAGCATGACACATGGGGTCCATAAAGATTTCTACCTCACTTTATTCCCCCTCCCCATGCACACTTTTACCATCATGTGGGCATTTAAGCACCAAGGAACTTGGAATTACTAAACAAGTCAGAGTGAACCCAAAACAAAGTTGCTCAGGATTGTCAGGAGCACTTCCAACCATTCTATTCTGTGACTCAGCCTCTTCTCTCGGTGCTGCAGCTTCAATACTCATGCTAGCCTCACAATTAAAGTTCCAGCATCTAGCTGAGGTCACTGACTTCTGCTAACAGCCAAAGAATAGAATGACTGCCTGGATTTGGTGAGAAGAGGGCCAAGTATATTTTCCCACTACTTTTATTGATATTGGTTTGCTTTTTAAACTGTTTGTTTTTTTTTTTTTAGAATTTTGCTGTATATTTGATTACATTTTTTCATTATGTTGTTCCATGCTTTGAGTTTTCCCTGGAAAGGAAGGTTATACTGTAAATGTTTGAAATGAATGACTGACTAAAGAGGAAGAAGCGGGCACATACAGGAGAGGATGGATTCGTATGTGGAAAGGGAAATATACAGGAAAATGAGAAGTACAAAAAGATATAGAAATGCCTAGGAAGAGAAAATAGGGGGGTATGATAAAATTAAGACACATACAGAAACAAACTGTAAAAAAAAATGCAAGAAGAGACAGAAGAAATGTATGCAGAGGGATGAGGCACAAGGCATTAGTTCTTTTTTCACTGTTGTATAATGGATTACAGATACAGTATTTTCTATCTTCCCCAGATTACCACATGGAGAAAGCAGTTAGGCAATGACAAACAGCTAAGACTCAATGGACTGCTAGTTTTCTTAATCACCTATACCAAGCAAAATAACATAAAATAGGAGACAAAAAAGGATAAGAAAAAAATGGGTACATGAGAACAGAGCTGTAGCGAGGGGAGCTGACACCCGGGGCGGGTCGCTGCTGCGCCCCCCCCGGGTGCAGCACAGCGCACCCTCCTTCCGCTGGAGCGCACCCCCCCCCCCCCCCCACCGGAGCACATACCTGCGGCGAGGGACGGGCTGGAGGGCCGATCTGCCCCGACTGCACGTTGTTGGGGGGTGTCGGCTCCGCGCTGGTTCACTGCTCTCTCTGTCCCGGAACAGGAAGTAACCTGTTCCGGGGCAGAGAGGGCAGTGCACCAGCACGGAGCCGACACCCCCCAGCGGCGTGCACCTGGGGCGGACCGCCCCCCCCCCCCCGCCTACGCCACTGCATGAGAAGACAGACAAATGGAGATGGGGAAGTGATAGTTTGTAGGTGAAAACTAGGGGCCCTGTTTACTAAGATGTGCTAGCATTTTAGGCACTTGCTAAAAATTAGCACATGCTGTCTAGACGCCCATAGGAATATTACACTTCAAGAAATAATTCATTTTACAGGCTTACAAACCCAGGGCCCCTTTTACAAAGTGGCGGTAAGCCCAACGTGGGCTTAACGCTAGCTAAACAGGAAGTACTGCTGGGCTACTGCAGTAGCCCGGCGGTACTTCCCACCCCTAGCATTCCATCATATCCGGCAATACAAAAATATATTTATTTTTGTAGCGCCGGAGTGTACCCAGTGGTAATTGGGCAGTGCCGCGTGCTGCTCGGTTACCTTTGGATTACTGCGGGAGCCCCTACCGCCACCTCAATGGGTGGCAGTAAGGGCTCTCCCCCACCCCCCCGAATGGCCGCATGGCAAGTGTTTTACTTGCTGCATGGCCATTTCCTACAGGAAAGAGAGACTTTCCTTTTAAAGTTCCTGATTGAAGGGCTCTGGAAGAAATTCTGGAGTATGACCCTTGTGCTGGGATTTTCATCACAGTTACTGGACTGTACAAATTTGGAGGGGGATATAAAATGGGGAGGGGGAATCAGAGTAGTTGCAAATGAAGGCTCACGGCACCAAATATCAATGCTGGTCCCAATTGAACTAAAAGTTCAAAGGAGAAGGGGAAAACCACCAGGTCAAAAGAAAAAAAGTGGTAGAAAGGTGGAACCGCAAAACAAACAAGGCAAAGAGAAAAGGAGCAGATTTTTATTGGAGCTAAATGAAGTAAAACACCCGGCCAAGAAAAGCAAGAGACAGGATAAAAACAATGAACAGTGAAATGGAGAATTAAAGAAGCAATATAATGGTTAGAGAAATATTTAGTAACATAGAGGCATATTTTCAAAGCACTTGGCCTTCCAAAGTTCCATAGAAACCTAAGGAACTTTGGAAGGCTAAGTGCTTTGAAAATATGCTCTATAGTAACATAGTAGATGACGGCAGAAAAAGACCTGCACGGTCCATCCAGTCTTCCCAACAAGATAATTTCACGTGTGCTACTTTTTGTATATACCTTACCTTGATTTGTATCTGCCATTTTGTCAGGGCACAGACCGTATAAGTCTGCCCAGCACTAGCCCCGCCTCCAAACCACCAGCCCCGCCTCCCACCACCGGCTCTGGCACAGACCATAAGTCTGCCCAGAACTATCCCCGCCTCCTCACTGATGGGGTATCCCTAGCCCCCAGGCTCACTCAAAACAACAAAGAAAGGTCAATTGGGCCTCGCAACAGCGAGGACATAACAAGGATTGACCTATGAAGAAAACCACTGAATTTGGATAAACATGCATTATTATGAAAGGATTTAATAAAACAATGACAACAGCCATGCTCTATGGCTGCCCGGTGTGATATACCCTCTGCACAGGTAACAGAAACAACTAGGCAGCCTGCATAGGACATACAGTGGTGGAAATAAGTATTTGATCCCTTGCTGATTTTGTAAGTTTGCCCACTGACAAAGACATGAGCAGCCCATAATTGAAGGGTAGGTTATTGGTAACAGTGAGAGATAGCACATCACAAATTAAATCCGGAAAATCACATTGTGGAAAGTATATGAATTTATTTGCATTCTGCAGAGGGAAATAAGTATTTGATCCCCCACCAACCAGTAAGAGATCTGGCCCCTACAGACCAGGTAGATGCTCCAAATCAACTCGTTACCTGCATGACAGACAGCTGTCGGCAATGGTCACCTGTATGAAAGACACCTGTCCACAGACTCAGTGAATCAGTCAGACTCTAACCTCTACAAAATGGCCAAGAGCAAGGAGCTGTCTAAGGATGTCAGGGACAAGATCATACACCTGCACAAGGCTGGAATGGGCTACAAAACCATCAGTAAGACGCTGGGCGAGAAGGAGACAACTGTTGGTGCCATAGTAAGAAAATGGAAGAAGTACAAAATGACTGTCAATCGACAAAGATCTGGGGCTCCACGCAAAATCTCACCTCGTGGGGTATCCTTGATCATGAGGAAGGTTAGAAATCAGCCTACAACTACAAGGGGGGAACTTGTCAATGATCTCAAGGCAGCTGGGACCACTGTCACCACGAAAACCATTGGTAACACATTACGACATAACGGATTGCAATCCTGCAGTGCCCGCAAGGTCCCCCTGCTCCGGAAGGCACATGTGACGGCCCGTCTGAAGTTTGCCAGTGAACACCTGGATGATGCCGAGAGTGATTGGGAGAAGGTGCTGTGGTCAGATGAGACAAAAATTGAGCTCTTTGGCATGAACTCAACTCGCCGTGTTTGGAGGAAGAGAAATGCTGCCTATGACCCAAAGAACACCGTCCCCACGGTCAAGCATGGAGGTGGAAATGTTATGTTTTGGGGGTGTTTCTCTGCTAAGGGCACAGGACTACTTCACCGCATCAATGGGAGAATGGATGGGGCCATGTACCGTACAATTCTGAGTGACAACCTCCTTCCCTCCGCCAGGGCCTTAAAAATGGGTCGTGGCTGGGTCTTCCAGCACGACAATGACCCAAAACATACAGCCAAGGCAACAAAGGAGTGGCTCAGGAAGAAGCACATTAGGGTCATGGAGTGGCCTAGCCAGTCACCAGACCTTAATCCCATTGAAAACTTATGGAGGGAGCTGAAGCTGCGAGTTGCCAAGCGACAGCCCAGAACTCTTAATGATTTAGAGATGATCTGCAAAGAGGAGTGGACCAAAATTCCTCCTGACATGTGTGCAAACCTCATCATCAACTACAGAAGACGTCTGACCGCTGTGCTTGCCAACAAGGGTTTTGCCACCAAGTATTAGGTCTTGTTTGCCAGAGGGATTAAATACTTATTTCCCTCTGCAGAATGCAAATAAATTCATATACTTTCCACAATGTGATTTTCCGGATTTAATTTGTGATGTGCTATCTCTCACTGTTACCAATAACCTACCCTTCAATTATGGGCTGCTCATGTCTTTGTCAGTGGGCAAACTTACAAAATCAGCAAGGGATCAAATACTTATTTCCACCACTGTATGCATGAGGCATATTTTCAAAGCACTTAGCCTTCCAAAGTTCCATAGGTTTCTATGGAACTTTGGAAGGCTAAGTGCTTTGAAAATGAGCCCTCTTGGTCTTTTTACTGTTGGCAGCGCCTTTGTTTCAGTGTTTAGTAGAAAAGAAGTCTGTGGACTGCCCTCTTTTATCAAAAACTATTAACCTCTGCATTTAGTGGGAATGGAGGAGTAGCTCAATGATTAGAGCAGCAGGCGGGCCCAGGTTCAAATCCCTACCAGCTACTTGTGACTTTGGGTAAGTCACTTAAGAATCCTTTTACTTAGCTGCCTTAAGTGCTAATGTGTGTCTAACGCAACAAAAAATAGCCTAACGTGGGACATGCTAAAGCATCATGTTAGTTTTGGAATGTCTGTGCAGTAGTTGAACGGTAAATTATTTAAAAAAAATTTTTTATGGGGTATGTCAGGGGTGGAGAGTGGACGCTCCTGCACTAACCAGCAAGTGATTTTACATTACCACACACTAACACACTTCCAAGAAGCAGAATAATGCAGTTTGTAATGCTGATCACAAGCTGTATTATTCCTCTATCGAGGAAGTCATTAACCTGCAGTACTGTTTTTTCTTTAGTTTTATTGTGACTCTTTCACTTACTTTCAATTAAAAATAGACTTTTGAAAAACACCCCTCAGGATATTTTTGCTATGATGCACACAAAACATAAAAATGTAAAATTAATTAGTTAATTTAAAAAAAATAAATAAAAAGGACCTGTTTCATCTTGTTGTTTTCCTCTATATATTTTCTGACAGCTTCATTGGTGTTTTCTACTTGTGTTTTCAGAGCCACGGTACTTCCCATCTCTGTGGCCAGTTGGGTAATAAGAATAATAACACGTCTTAACACACTAGGAAAGAAACATAATATATTTTTAATTACATGTATAATTAATGGGGGTCAATATCCAAAGCCATTTAACTAGACCGACCGGGCCAAACCTGGACAGTAGCACAAAAATGAATAGTGCTGCAGCGGTCTGACACAACAGGGGTGAAGTTGGAAGTTACTCGGGAATTGCTAATATTCAGCAGTGCTTCATGGATATCTATCTAGTTAACTTAGGGCAGCAAAAAGGCTGTCCTAACTGAAGCAAGGTAGTGCCACTGAGTATCGCTGGTACCCGAGTAACACTCAGCAGGCTGCCAAGCAGGATATTCAATGCCAGTACCTGGATAGGAGCTGTGCCTAGGGAAATGCTGACTGCTGTTGGCTGAATATTACTTCCAATAATTCTGTCTGTATTATCAAATTTGTCATTATTCTAAGAAAATGTCAGTAAAAGAAATCATTTATGTGTAAATCGTCTTTATTCATGGCTCTGCAGTGCTAACAAGAAAAAAAAATGCAAGTACTAACAGACAAAAGTACTGTTTACACATCAAAACCAACAAAGAAACTTGTCAATTTCCAAAAATACAACATTTCTATCCCATCCCCTCCCCAAAACATTTAAATATATAGACTTTCTAGGCACAGCTTTTGTTGGCTTTTCTTGTCCTATGTGAGAAAGGCATCTACACTGCAAGATTTGTAGTCTCCTGGCTATCTAGATACTATAGGCACAGCCATGGCTTTCTGAACTTATCATAATTCTGCAGCAATTATGAGGGGCATTTGCACTATATATATATATATATATATTTTTTTTAGGTTTTAAAAATTAAATTTACTTGACAGTTCTTGCACTTCCAATTACTGCAATTTATATGATTTTTGGGGGTGTGGGGAGGAATTGTGCTGGAAGGAAATAGGGAACAAAAGGGGATGAGGTGGGAGAAGGGGAGGGAGAGATCTCAGAGAAGAAAAACAGAGAAAGAATTTCAGGTGGGGGGGGGGGGGCAAAGGAATTAGGAAGCAGAGAGAAGCAGGGTAGGGGATAGAGATGGGGAAGGGAAGAGTAAGAAGTCATCCTGGTTTGAGCAAGGGGATCTGGGATCAAGAGGGTGGAAATGATTCCCTCATACCCCCAACTTTTCTAATCCCCTCACTCTCTGCCCTCTACAGGCCTGGTCTCCCTGCTTAGTTTGGGGGTGCCCTTGGCTATAGCAGTCATATTTGCAGTGAACCAATTTGTCACCAGGGGTAGGGGTGGGAGTGGGGAGGGCAAAATACTGACGACATAAGCCTGTGTCCATCGCTGTTCCTCTCCATCCTTGGTCACAAAGGTTCTTCTCAGTGGAGTAGCCTAATGGTTTGTGCACTGGCCCGAGAACCAGGGGAACTGCGCTCGATTCCCATTGCAGTTCCTTGAAAATATGGGCAAGTCACTTAACCCTCCATTGCCCCAGGTACAAAATAAATACCTATATATAATATGTAAATTGCTTTCACCGTACCACAGAAAGGTGCATATCAAATACCATACCCTTTCAGGACTGGGGTACCATCAGGGGTGGCCCTATCATTAGGACAACTGAGGCGAGGGCCACAGGCAGCACTCTTCATGGAGTAGCATCTTGCTGCTGCTGCTGCTGCCGCCCCAACTGCTTGCATCCCTCCTTCCTCCTGGGCTGAACCTCTCCTTTCCACCCCACACCCAGCCGCAGTCTGGCATCTCCCCCTTTATTTGCAATGCTTATACCCCGCGTTTTCCCACTTATTAGCAGGTTTAATGCGGCTTACATAGTATATCAGGTTTACAAAGTAACATAGAATGGATATAGCTGCAATATAGTAAATAAAGAGGTGATCGTTTAGATGAGGATAGGTAAGATAGGCAGGGAGGAGGATGGAAGAGGAAGGGGAGTGGGAGGAGGGTGTGTATTGGGATTTCCTTCTTCAGCTACGTTTTCCAAGTCTACCTTCCTTTTTCGTTTTCCAGAAGTATGTGGTAGCAGCGATTCGCACACGCTGAACTACCACCGGCACTGGCTTCTTCTCTCTGCTGGAGACTGCCTCTGAGGAAACAGGAAGTTACGTCAGAGAGGCAGGCCACAGAAGAGAGAAGCTGCTGGTGCTGACAGCAGGGAGGCATATGGAAATCGCTACTGCTGTCTTTTGGTAAAAAAAAAAAAGGCACACTTGGGGAATGAAGGGGGAAGATGCCACACTGCGGTCAGAAGGGGGAAGAGGGAGTATGAAGGGAGAGATGTTGGACTCAGGGGGAGGGCTACAAAGAAGGAAGGGAGGGAAAGAGAGAGAGAAGTTGGACGAGGATGGGGTAATGGACGGGAAGGAGGGAGAGATATCAGATTCAACAGGAAGGATAGGGGAGACATGGATGAGGATGGTGGGGGAAGAAGGGAGATATGTCAGACCTGAGGAGGGAGCAGAAGGAGAGGGAAAAAGGACAGGGTGGGAGGATGGGGAGAGAAAGATTCAGGAAGAGCAGAAGGGGGAAGAAGAGATGGACTTAAGGGAGGGCAGGAGAGATGGACTCGGGGTAGAAGGGAGAGATGTCAATTGGCGAGAGGGCAGGAGAAATGTCTGACTCAGGAGATGCGGGTTGAAGGGCAGGAAGAAGAGATGTCAGACTTAGGGAGAGAAGGTGGAATGGAGAGATAAGGCTTCGAGCGTGTGGTGGGGGGAGAGAGAGAGAGGAAGGAGATGCTAGGAATGGTGGGTCCATGTGGGAGAACCAATAGGAGGGCTGTCAAGGAAATGAATAGCAGGAGGATAGTGAGTGCAGAGGGTAGACATGTGGTAATAGGGAGCAGATGAAAGATAAAAGGGAATGGGAGGATGGGAAATGAGATGGGAAATGTGAGAGCTAGGGAATGAGAGGAGAAAGAAAGTCGATAAGCAGATGAAAAGGAGGTGAAATTTTAGTGGACAGAGAGGCAGAAAAGAACAGAGGAGAGAGCGCTAAGAGAAATATCAGTATGTCAGAGACAGGTGTAGTACGGGAATGAAACAAGACAAGAAGAGAGAGGAAAAATAGTGGGCAGTGGCTGACGGACACAGAATTAGCAGAAGACAGGAAACTAGAAAAAAGAAACTGGGACCAACGTGATAGAAAAATAAAATGCCCAGACACACAAAGGCAGAATAAAGTGTTTTATTTTTAATTTATTAACTGGAATACGTTAGGTTGTATTTATTTATTTATATTTTGCTCACAACTTTTTCAGTAGTAGCTCAAGGTGAGTTACATTCAGGTACTCTGGATATTTCTCTGTCCCAGGAGGGCTCACAATCTAAGTTTGTACCTGAGGCAATGGAGGGTTAAGTGACTTGCCCAAGATCACAAGGAGCAGCAGTGGGATTTGAAAAATATGCATCACAGATTTCTATTTATTGTGTTCAGTGCAAAAGGAAATGCATTTGTTTTTGCTTCTCCAGTATTGCAGTATATACCGAGATTAACTTCTTGGGATTCCCAGTTCAATTTTTGTCATCGTATTTCTATATCTAATTTGAGATCACTTGTTCTGTATTAGTGAGGGTCTGTCTGTGTTTTGTGTGTGACTGAGGTGTGATATTTGTTTGCATATAGTTCTGTGTTGAGATCTGTAGCAGTCCTATTTGTTCTGTTTTACTTGTAGTAGGCGTTTTGGTATTTTAGGGCCCAGTGTAATAGTTGTAGTACTGCTGGGGAATTCTGCACCACAGTGAAATGCATAATTTATGCAGAATTCTGTACTTGCCTTGCAGAATTTTGCACAGGGAATAGAAGGCAGAAATCAGGTTTCTGACCCCCCTCCCGTTGTAGCACACATCCACAGACTGCTCCAAATTCCCTCTCCACCACTCGGCTTACCCTGTCCTCCAGATCATGTAGCATAAGGAAGAAACAAGCGGTTATACATGAGACCACTTCCTCCTCCTCCTCCTCTGCTGGCCTGGGTCCAACTACTCTATAGTAGAGTCCCACGTGGTTCAAATAAGCACTGGGCCCAGGCCAGCAGAGGAGAAAGAAGTGCTTGGATGTGCCGCTGTTTTTCTTTCTTATGCTACATTATCCGGGAGGAAATATGGTAATGTGGCGGCAAGGACAGAAAGAATACAGAGAGGAAGGGGATGGGGGCTAAGGAGAAAGAAAGAACTAGGGCGTAGAGAAAGCTGGGGGAAGGGTTCAAACTAAGTAAGAGTGGGGAGGGTAGAACCTGAAGCTAAGCTGGAGTGAGGGATAGCTGGGCAAGCTGGAACCTGGAGAGCGATATTAATGGTGAAGGAAGAAGCTGGGGGAGTAGTTAAGCCTTATGAATGGAGAAATTCTGCACAAAAGTTACACAAATAGAGATACAGAATTTTAAAATACTGTGCACAGAATTTCAAAAATGTTTGTGCAGAATTTTCATTTTGCACCAAATTCCTCCAGGAGTAATAAGTAGGGTTCTTGTTGTTTGAATCATAGAATTAGTCCTACTGTTGTATGACATGTTCGCTAAGTGTACGTTGAGTTTGGATTTTCTTTTGGTTTGCATTACACAAAGTAGAGAGATTTATGTTGCTATTACTCCGATGACATGAGAAACAGAATTGTATTGTGACTTTCATAGAGAAATGTCCTAGTTATGATCTGCCCTTGTTGGGGGGAGGTTGGACTTTCGTGGATGCAGAGCATGATTCCATTTAACTCATAGGAACTGCTATATTGTGTTGAACCAAAGGTCCTTGAGGGTCATATATGCAGTGTATCACATATACGGGCATCGTCCATCCGGTGTGCCCTAAATGAAAAGAGGTTAAAAATCATGCAGATCTTTCCAAATTTATACCCCAGATGCACTGGTTGAAAATCTCACTCATTGTCTTCAATAGTCCTTGTGGTGGTGAATGTCACTCTTTGGGATGAGCCACTCTTTTTATATTGTTGTGGTGCATCAGCCTCTTGTGCATTGACCAAAACTTCTGCCAGCTGCTCCTTTCTACAACCTGCTTAGTCTGGTGCCACTAAGTCAGCTATAGAGTGGGGAGCTCCTTTCTTCACTCCAGATGCTCTGGCTGCCGGGACCACATAGCTGCTAAAATCAGAGAGAATCTACTTTCTGTTTCATGTGTGGTACAGGAAGTATTCATTCTCTACTTTCAATTCCTTCACAGTGCCAGTGGTTAGAGTGGATTGAGCTAAGAAAGAAGCTCCCTTCTCTGCAGTGGATTTAGTGTGCTGGGCAGATAAGAGGAGGGGGCTGATGAGACCAGTCTGATGCTGGGGCTCGGTAAAGGGCTGGAGACTAACATGAGGGTAGGTGGGAGATGGACTTGATACAGGGGATGGGAGAAGGACAACAGATACTGTTGTGAGGGGGAAAGAAACATGGGCATATGCAGGGGAAGGTGAAGTTGGAGAGGCACAGAGATGGATAGAAAAATATTGGAGGAGGTGAGTGGATGCTGGGGAAGTAGAGAAGGAAATATGGGTGAGTGGCTGCTGGGGGAAAGGGGAAACAGAGGGCTACAAAGAGTGTTTGAGGGATAAAAGAAGGTGATATAGGTGAGAGGGTAGAAATAAGGGAGGTAAAATGGGGAATGGTAGCCTGAATAAGGGGTTAAGATATAAGAAAGGGACTGGATTTATGTTGGGGGGAGATGAATAACAGGGAGGCGATTAGAGGTAGAGATTGATGAGGTCTGGGAGGCAATGGATACAGGGGCTGGAAATGGGATACTAGAAAGTGAGTGAAATTCAGGGAATAGGAGGATGGAGAAGGAATAAGAGAGGAGTGGAGATGGGAGGAAAAGGGATGAAAGTGGGGGAAGTGGAAAACTGATAAGTAGGTGAAAGAGGAGACCAAGTATTGTGGGAAGAAGGAGGGATGAAATCTAGTTACAGATTCATAAAAAGACAGATAAGAGTAATGGAGACAAAAATGAAACAAAAGTATCATTGTCAGTCAGGCATAAGGAAGAAGACAGGGCAGTGAAGAAACAGAAAATGGAAATAAGATCCTGGAAAGGGACTCAGAGAAAAGCAACAAAAGGAAATAGTAAAGAGAGAAAAGGACAGACCCAATTTGAAAAGTAAAATGGTCAGAAAACAAAGATACAAATAAATTTATTTTTCATATTTAAAGAAAGATAATGTCATCTTTGAACATGTGCACTTCTTGTATTTGGTTCTGTACTGAAGGAAATGCATCTCTGGTTCTCTAGGGTTCTGCTGCTCACAGTCTGGTTTCTTTTGTTTTCCATTTCACTTTTTTTTGTCTACAATATGTTTCTAGATAATCTCTTTTTTTATGCTAAATGATGGCATTTGTTTTCCTTGTGTCACAGGGATTAGGGATTCAGTTGATATGTAGGTTCTGTGTAAGAATCTGTAGTGGTCCATCTTTTCCAGCTGGAAAAGGGCCCTTCACCTGCTATGCTTAATAAAAGACCCACACCCCAATCCCCAGAGGTGTGGTGGTGTTTTAGATCAGTTGAAGTACTAACTTCTTGTTGGTAAGGCTAGTACAGTTTGAGTCCTTTATTTGATGCCTATATGGTAAGCTTCTATTCGCAATGTTTTGTCTTACATCACACAGTGTCTAGTAGTGGAGGGAGTTTGTGTTGCTATCACTGATTTGACACCAGTTTGTTGAGCTGTAAAGTGAAACATTATATTTCTGCTCTGTACCTCTTGTTAGGAGAGTTTTATTGGTTGACCTGGGAATGCTCTGTGAATATACAATTATACTCTATATTCTCTGCGAGTACTTGTGCTCCTCACCCCAGACCTCAGAGGTGTGCAGCTAGGTCCTGGCAGCTGCAAGCATCAGAGGACTCAACCCTGGTGGAATGAATGAGAAATATTTCTTGTGTGTGTGGCTTGACTCCATTAGGCTGTTCCACTTTGGTTTTATATACATATAATACATGAATGTATATGGTCTATATATTTCTATCACGCCCAACCATCTTACTCCCTTGAACGTAGCTCTGAGAAGGGAGTTGGAAAGAGGCATAATGCTTGGGGGGGGGGGGGGGGGGGGGTTATCTCATCCCTCGCCTCAGGCAGCAGATTGCCTTGGGCTGCACTTGAGTGCTACTGTCCCTTTTAGCCACAGGAAAATACTGCTTGTCCCCTCCCTGACCCAGGCTCTTTCACCTGATAGTTGATGCTAGATGCTCCCCTGAAGGCAGTGTATGCAAACATATGCCATGCATATTCATTGTGGATATTCCAAAAACCCAACTGGCTGGATGTGTCCCAAGGACTGGGTTAAGAACCACAGCCCTAGAAGTTTCAAAATATTGCCTATATGATGCCCACAAGTTTATGCTATATTTTTGTACAAGAGGTTCTTTCACATATGAGCCTAATAGCAATTGTTTTGCATTGAAAAAGGTACACTGCATACAGATGATTTACTTGTATATTATGACAGCATTTCATCAGATATCTTTTTTTAAATCACACTCAATGTTTAGAAAACTATTCTACTATATAAAAATGATTTTAATTCCCTTTTCAGAAGTGCTCAAGGCCAAGTACATAAAGATAATCAAATTGTGGAGACAACAGGATGGAAGAAACAGACAAATAAAAAGAGAGAAACTATATCCCGACTGAAAACTTTGGACTTGGACATTTGAACTGCTTTTACTGCATCATATAAGAAACGAAAATACTATACAAAGATGACACAGGCTATGGAGAAGTACAAAACATGACAGATTACAGGTTAAATAAGCCAAACCCTCAACTACACTACCTGGTATACACTTGAAAGGTTTGTGGGGGAAATTTATACTTACAGCCACAGAAAAAGCGAGAATCCTGAGATGTACAGATTTCGTTGTGATCTAAAAAGTTTCATATGGATATGATCATATGCATTAGGATAGAGCTTTGAATCTTTATCTACCACCTGTGTGGCTGAATATTTTTTCACTTCCCTCACAGCATCTGTAAACCAAAGAAGGATTCTGCTTAGCTGAGCAAATACTGGGATAGATGACTTATATTTAAGTTTAAAGGTCAAAGGTAATCATGCAGCACATTCTTTGCAGACTTTTATAAGACACCAAAATAATTAACCAAAGGTCTTAAAGAAGGTATCCCCTGTGGTCTCAACAGCTTATGCACACTATCATCTCTGTACAATTCTTATGTCGGTCTAAAAAAGGTAATTCAAAATGTCAAGAAACCAATTTTTGTCAGGATCACTTAAATTCTACAATTTATGCAGTACAAAACAAAATAAGTCTTATTATCTATTTTAATTAAAATGTAAGTAACGCACAGTTTACGAAATTAAGGAAACACTAAATTATGCCCTTCATGCAAATGGTCCAGTAGTATTTTGTGATTTAATTTTAACATTTTGATGTGGGTTTCATGCTATTTCATGTTTGCTTATTGTCAGCCTTATGTTTGTAATTTATCTTCGACAATCCATTCATTGAAAAATGCAGAAAAGAAGTTTTTAAATTACATTAAGTAAAAATATATACAGAAGTAATGAATGGAAAATATACAAAGACAAAACCAATTGAGGAACACAGGAACAATGACATCTGTATCAACTAAATATTTATCCTAACAATTTAACAGAACTCACTATCTATTATGGATCTCTTTATTTATCACCTCCTACAATTATGGCCAGTTTCAATTGAGAGGGAGCTCCAGCTGTCATCTAGGCACAGTTAGTAACTGACTCGCTTGGAAGAGTGCCTGAGAAGTTTGAAGAGTTGCCGATATACAAGAATGTGAAAATGTTCTCTCCTGATTTCTCCTATTATTGCATAAATGCCACACTGAATGGTTTCTGATCTTTAAACAACATGTAGTATTAGAAAAAGGGAACCTGAGCAAACATGCAACAGTTTTTAAATTACTACTTCATTTAATTAAGGAACAAAGTTATGCAACACCCATATCATCCATGTGAAAATGTACTGCCCCCTGATCTTAATAACTAGTTGCACCACCTTTAGCAGCAATAATTGCAACCAAACACTTCCTACAATTTGATATCAGTCAGGAATCTCAGCTCACTCTTATTTGCAGAAATACTTTAATACAGGCACATTCTTGGTTTTCGTTCATGAATTACTCATTTCAAGTCCTGCCACAGCATCTTCTTGTGTTCAAGTCAGGACTTTGACTATCAGGCTTATTTTCGAAAGAGAAGGGCGCCCATCTTTCGATACAAATCGCAAGATGGGCGTCCTTCTCACAGGGGCGCCTAAATCGGCATAATCGAAAGCTGATTTTGGGCGTCCTCAACTGCTTTCCGTTGCGGGGACGACCAAAGTTCACGGGGGCGTGCTGGAGGTGTAGCGAAGGCGGGACTTGGGCATGACTAACACATGGGTGTCCTCGACCGATAATGGAAAAAAGAAGGGCGTCCCTGACAAACACTTGGATGACTTTACCTGGTCCTTTTTTTCTTATGACCAAGCCACAAAAATGTGCCCTAAATGACCAGATGACCACTGGAGGGAATCGGGGATGACCTCCCCTTACTCCCCCAGTGGCCACTAACCCCCTCCCACCCTCAAAAAAATGTTTTAAAATATTTTTTTGCCAGCCTCAAACCCCCTACCTGTTACACTTGTGGTGGTAAATGTGAGCCCTTCAAAACCCACCACACCCACATCTAGGTGCCCCCTTCACCCGTAAGGGCTATGGTAGTGGTTTACAGTTGTGGGGAGTGGGTTTTGGGGGGGGGGGGGGCTCACCACACAAGGTAAGGGAGCTATGCACCTGGGAGCAATTTCTGAAATCCACTGCAGTGCCCCCTAGGGTGCCCGGTTGGTGTCTTGGCATGTCAGGGGGACCAGTGCACTACGAATGCTGGCTCCTCCCACGACCAAATGGCTTGGATTTGGTCGTTTCTGAGATGGGCGCCCATCTCTAAGGTCGATCTAAATTTTGCGATTTGGGCTTCCCCGATCGTATTATCGAAATGAAAGATGGATGCCCATCTTGTTTTGATAATACAGGTATCCCCGCCCTTTCGTTGGGACGTCCTGTGAGGATGTCCTCAGGAAAACTTGGGCGCCCCTTTCGATTATGCCCCTCCACGTCAGTCTAAAACTTTGATTGTTTCTCCTCAGCCATTCAGATGTAGACTTGCTTTTGTGTTTTGGATCACTGTCCTGCTGCCTAGCACAATTATGCTTCACCTTACAGATGACTGGACGTTCTCCTTAAGAATTTTCTGGTACAGTGCAGAATTCATAATTTTTTCAATAATGGTTTTTCATGGCCTGAGGCAGCAAAGCATCCCCTCCTCTTCACACTACAATTAAACATGTTTGACTGTTGGTATGAGGTTCTTGTTGTAGAATTCTGTATTTGCTTTACACCAGACATAATGGGACCTGTGCTGTCCAAAGAGTTCTACTTTTGACTCGTCTGTCCATAGAACATTATCCCAAATAGCTTGGTGATCATCCAGGTGTTTCTGCAAATATGAAACAAGCATTGATATTACTCTTGGACAGCAGTGGTTTCTGCCTTGCTACCCCCTTTATGAATCCCATTTTTGCTCAGTCTGTTTCTTCTTGTGAACTCATGAACACTGATCTTAGCTAAAGCTAAAGTGGTCTGCAGTTCTGCAAGTTTTGTGACTTCTCATTCGAGTTGTCACTGTGCCCTTGAGTACTTTTTGCCACTCTTGGGATGATTCACCCCTGTTTCAAAGTGTTCTCCTTTTGGGGATAATGGCTATCACTGTGGTTTGGTGGAGTCCCAGAACTTTAGAAATGGCTTTGTAATTCTTTGCAGACTGATATATTTTGCTACTTTTCTCTCTCTCATCTCTTTTGCTACTTTTTTTTTTAATTCTCTCATCTCTTCTGGAATTTCCTTTGATTGTGGCATAGTGTTCTTGTAGAAACTTTGCTGTGTCTACTTTCATTGTCATTATAAGGTTCAATAAATAGGGAGGTTTAGATTCAACAGGGCTGGCTGCAATCAACTGAATCAAATTATCCGTGCGTGGGAAAATGTGGGGTAGAAATTTTATTTTATTTTAGTTACATTTGTACCCCGCGCGTTCCCACTCATGGCAGGCTCAATGCGGCTTACATGGGGCAATGGAGGGTTAAGTGACTTGCCCAGAGTCACAAGGAGCTGCCTGTGCCTGAAGTGGGAATCGAACTCAGTTCCTCAGGACCAAAGTCCACCACCCTAACCACTAGGCCACTCCTCCACTACTATAAATAAATAAATTTGGTCAATTAGTTGATTGAGTAACTAAGGAAGCAGTCACTGAGCAATTACTTTTTCACATGCGTTGTAGGCCATCCGGGATGGTTACTTGGACTGCAGCTATGCTCTCCTGGAAACAGTTTAAAGCTCGTCCCTTGCTTTAACTGGGAAGCCGGCTAGGACTTCTGAGGACAGGACTAGTGAGGCAAAGAGCAATGGGTCTGGGGCTGCTGGACAGAGCGAAAAGGCAGTGGGGAAACCTATGCCTTTGAGAGTAGTAGGGTCACCACCTATGAGGTCACTGACCTTCTCCACCTTGTCTCTAAAAAGACCGTCCTCTTAGCAAGGAACGTTGGCCAACCTCTCCTGAACCACTGCTTCTAGGTCAGAGAGACACAGTCACGAGACTCTGCACATCCCCATACCTATGGTGGAGAATCTGGATGCAATATAAAAAAAAAATCTTAAGTGCTCCTCGCCAGATACTTTCTGCACTCCAGCTACATACTGGCCAACTGGTGAAGCTCTGTGGTATGCTCCTGAAGGAGAGAATCCGCAAGACTTAGGCCCAGATGCACTAAACGTTTTTCATCGTTAAATGAGCCCTTAAGGAAGAATTTCCGATCCTTTCCATGCACTAAAGCCTATTTTTCGACGGTAGTAGCAGCTAACGAAAACGGAATGGAGATGAGCAATTAGTGTGAAAACCCCATTGAAACGACATGCACTAACCTTTTCCGATTGCCTTTACGCAGGAAAAAGGCAGGAAAACTAACGAGAGGTCTGGACCTCTCGTTAGGACAGCTCTGTGCCAGGAAAAAGTGTTAAGTGAAAAAATAAACAAACTTTGAGCCAATCCCAGCGCATTAGCAGAGCTAAAAGCGCTGTGATTGGTCCAAAGGACCTCAGAAAACACATAAAAAAATAAAAATAAAAAAGGATCGGGAGGGGGCAAGGGCGCTCATCAGGAGCGTCCTGTACGGACGGCCTTGCCCCCCCCCCGCTGCTCCCCACTTTCCGCCGCTCCCCCCACCCCGAAAAAGCAAACTTCTAGAAGCCCCTGCCCCCCTCCCTTCCTCACTACTCTGTCACCTGAGCTCCGCCTCCCGACATCCTCCGTCCATGCCCCGCCCCCTTTTGGGGTCGTCGCCGCCATTCCCCTCCTCCATCGGGCCCCCCTTCCTCTTACCGGGCCCGTGCAGCGCCTCTCTCCTCTGTCCGAAGGCGCTGCACGGGCAAGAAGAAAGCTGAATCAGCTGATGCCTAGCTTCGATAGAGCGTCTTTCTCCTCCTGGGCCCGCCCCTGTCTGACGTCAGTAACCTACGTAGGTTACTGACGTCAGACAGGGGCGGGCGCAGCAGGAGAAAGACGCGCCATCGCGAAGGCAGGCATCAGCTGATTCAGCTTTCTTCTTGCCCGTGCAGCGCCTTCGGACAGAGGAGAGAGGCGCTGCACGGGCCCGGTAAGAGGAAGGGGGGCCCGATGGAGGAGGGGAATGGCGGCGACGACCCCAAAAGGGGGCGGGGCACGGACGGAGGATGTCGGGAGGCGGAGCTCAGGTGACAGAGTAGTGAGGAAGGGAGGGGGGCAGGGGCTTCTAGAAGTTTGCTTTTTCGGGGTGGGGGAGCGGCGGAAAGTGGGGAGCAGCGGGGGGGGGGGGGCAAGGCCGTCCGTACAGGACGCTCCTGATGAGCGCCCTTGCCCCCTCCCGATCCTTTTTTTATTTTTATTTTGATTTGGGAGCCATGTGCTTGCGATTTGACTGTGTTTTGAACGTTTCTGGCATGCGCAGAGCAGCCAGCATAACGCTTGGCTGCTTTGCGCATGCTTTACGAGCCGATTACCGACGGGGATTGGTGCATCGTTCTTTCCAATACCGCACCAAACTTTTTGGGGCTGTGTTTTTGGAGCATGCTTCGTTATTTTAAATTCGGTAAAGGTTTTAACGTTTCTGATTTTTTTACGTTTGCTTGATGCATCTACCCCTAAGTGTACTACTTAGAAAAGATTTCAAGGTAAAGACTCATGTAGAGCTGGTAGGACTGGATGCAGGCAATAAGCATCGAGGCCTGATAAACCTTCCTCCCAAATAAGTCTATTGTCCGAGCCTCTCTACATGGGGGAGCAGAGGCATGAGTCCTGGAGTTCCTAGCTTGTTTGAGGGCATATTTGACAACCACAGTGTGGTGAGGCAGTTGTGCCCTCTCAAATCCAGGCTTCTGGCTACAATACTGTGTGTATCCACCTTCTTAGGTGTGACCTGCACTGAAAGGGGAGATGCCCAGTTCTTTGTCAGTGCATCTTTAAGGATAAGGTGCAATGGTACTGTGACTGCTTAAATGGGATGGCCGAAGTCATCTCCTTGACAAAAGCACTGAAAGAGAGAACCTCAGGTGGAGATAGGGAGGGATCAGAAGGGACCCATAAGACTCTTCCTCTGAATCCCATGAGTGGTTCCAGTCAGATTCCTCAAAGTGCTCAGACTGGAATGAGTGAGTCTGTGCCTGCCCCAGCTCAGTAGAACCATGTCCACACCCGAAGGGCGCGGAGGTACAGTCCTACCTTCAGACTCCAGGGAAGCTTCTTCCCCTGACATTGAGAGTGAAACTGCATGGGTTGATTTCAAAACTCTTCGAGGCATCGGCACCGAAAATCTCTCCACAGGCATGGCAGGAGCCTCAGGAAGAATCTGGGGCTGATCCACATGGCGCAAATGTCCTCAATGCCTAAGCGAAGTACAACTGCAGTATCTGCACCAGCTTCTCCCTGAGCACAGCTTAGTACCACTTATCGAAGGAAGGCATCAGAAAAGGCAAGGAAGCTGGGAGCCTGAGGAGTCAGTGCCAAACTGGGAGAACCTGGCTGCTCTGAGACTTGTGCACTGGCACCTCTACCAAAGAGGAGTGTGCTCCTCGGATACTGATGATGTCAATGCACTGGTGCGCCCAGCACCGTGCAGTGAAAAGGACTGATCCTTATGCTTCTTGGGCTTCCCCCGACACTCAGCATCACAGTCCTTCGATGCTGATGAGGACAAAGTCTAACCAGTACATGTCCTCAGTGTTAGGTCTGATGCTGACCAGTCCCAGGGCCTACTTTCAGCGCACGATGTTGAGAGAGGTGGAGACTTCCTTGATGCCAGTGCACTCCAAGTGGTAGTCGAAGTATGAGCAGCCATTGTGGTCTATGCTTCTGATACGGATATCGATGAACTGAGCTGGAGCCAAAATGTTTCTCCTGTTGGACTGTTGTGCCCTCTGTGTCCTCAACATCATTTTAAAACAGAGAGAACAAGGGTTAGGCTCATGGTACCCAATGCACCATGAGTGCAGGTTCGTCACAGAAATCACCTGGCTACACTGGGCACACCTCAAAGCAACTGGTGGTCTTCTTAGACATCGAAAAAAGAATCGTGGCCAAATGGGCCTACCAACTTGTGAAAAAGAAAGGAAACTTGAAAAGCCAAAAATACTAAAAAAACAAAAAGGACACAAAACAAAATAAAGATTATTGAGAAAAGACTTACAAAGGGAAGAAAAATACCTGCATGGGAAGGCACTGCAATACGAGAGAGAAAATACGCACTGTGAGGAGGATATGAAGATGCGTCCTCCTTGCTCCTTGGAAAAATGAAGACGGAGGGACCTGCGCTCACACATCGGGCAGGAAGGCACGAGTATATGTGTGGTGGGATGCTGCTAGAAATTTCTACATTCATCTCGCTAGTCAGCATCTGCACTGGACTCTGTCGGATATGTCACCCAGATGTGAGAATACTTGGCCCAATTGTCCTCTAAGACAACTAATGGTAATACTAACAATTCTAAAATACAAAAGGTTTGTGGTGAGTTACAACACCACCTGGATACTGGTTCAAAAACCATGGAAAAATCACCATCACAGGTCTGAAAACTCCACAAATGCAAAATTTGTGTCAAAATCAATAATTTGTTATTCCCATCTCCTACTATATGATTTCATATGCATTACCATCTTCAAGAGATTTCATTTTTAAATGTATCAAGATTATTTAGGACTTTCTATCTCGCTCATCAAGCACATGTCTGAGCAGTATACAATCTAAAATAGAAGGGGAGAATAGGAAACAAAGAATGTCATCAAAGCAGGGGGAAGGGAAAAATACAATTTTGATAAGAGGTAAGGGGGGGGGGAGGGGAGAACCAGAGCAACTGTGCAGTCCAGGCTCGCACAGGTCATACCCCACTAGCAGTTATAAACATCAGTAAAAAGTAAGGTTTTTCAGGTGTGTCTTAAAATTTTGCAGTGATGTTTGAAGCCTGTTGCAACAGCAGGTTCGAGTTCTGGACCATGAACTGAAAAAAAAAATAGTGACGTGTACAATTTCTCTAGGGAACAATGAGTTGACTTTGCTGAGATGTTTTAAGTGTTCTAAATGGAAAATATGGAGCTAGATATTGGGAACAAACAGAGGTCCACCAGAAATCACAATTTTATTTACTGTTATATGTGATACGATGCGAGATCGGTAATCAATGAGCCTCTTTCAGCAATGGTGTAACATGATCATATAAAGGTGAGTCTATCTGAAAACTCTTTTGTCAGTTTTTCATAAAGTTACTGATTGTAACACTTTTCTTTAATAAACTAGTTCTCACCCACTACTTCTGAAGAATAGGTAACCTTTTTCACAATCTGTTCTGACATGGCAGATTTCCAATCCCAGAGATTAGTACTGTAGAAGAAGCTGTCAGCTAGAGGATACCCTAAATCTATAGTGAAAAATAATCTTTTAAAAGACCAGCCTGAAATGACCGAGATTTAATGTCCTCCAAAAAAAATGGGCACTGATGATGTCAATACCTGCGTATTGCACTATACCACAGATTATTTTTTTCCGAGGGTTATTGGTAAATACTGGCACCTTTTGGATATTCATGATCATTTTCATTCTGCTAAGTTAGTAGCTTACATTAGGGGACGTAACTTACAAGACTTGTTATGCCCGACTACAGCTGCAGTGTTCCGAATCACTGCTTTGGATGTTGACGAGAGAGGGAGGGTGGGTCACTTTAAATGCTATCAATGTAGTTTTTGCGATATGATGTCTGAATTCACAGAATTCTGCAATCTGCTATATAGAGAGCAAATTTCTAAGATGCTTAAGACTCGACTGACAGAACAAATATTGTACCAATAAGTTTAAATTTATTCAAGATTTGATATACTGCCTTGAATTTGAGGAGGTCAAAGCGATGTACAATTTACACAATAAATAAAATAGTAGGAAAGGATCTACAAAGCATACAGGAAAGATACTCAGTTAATCAAGGAATCAAGGAATTAATCATAAAATATAAATGTAGCTTAAAACAACTGGAGGCACCACTGGTTTGGATTTAGATAGGATTTATTAATTTTATATACCACAGTGTTAAAGCAATTTATTACGTAAAATTTCAATATGCTGCTTAAATGACACTCCTTTGAACAGTTATGCTGCTTGGTCATTATCTTAAACTTAACCCCTGGGGAGGTGACTTAAAGAAAACAATCTGCCGTAGAGAACAATGGATTTTCAAATTTCTCTTGAACTGGCTGGTTTGAATGCCGCAATTGAACAGAAATATTTTTTGTGAACTGCAGCCTCTCAAATCTGTGTGGTTTGATTGGCTGACTAGAAACCTAGTCTACCAATCAATGACAGGCTATTAGACTGCAAGCATGTTATCATCTCTCTTTAATGATTGGGAGTACTAAATTAATGAACGTCTTTGATGTTAGCACCGATTAGTTTTGCGTCCCTGTTGCCCTAGATAGTTTATAAATGAGACCTGCTGCACACATGAAAGTTAGGTATTTAACTTTACAAAATCTTTTCTTTTGTTATGGACAATGAATACAAAATTATTGATTTTGACACTAATTTTGCAATTGTTTGTGCACTAATAATGTAGTAGAGTTTGCAAGTCCTGTGATGCTGATTTTTCCCCATTTACTAACATACAGGTTTTATTGTAACTCATCAAGGTCTTTTCTCAACAATCTTTTTGATTTTAGGGTTGTTAGTATTACAATTATTACAAGCAGGCAGCTAGGGTTTTTTGTTTGATTCCATTAACCATACTATTTAGCCAGCATCAACATTAAATTTAAATTCCCACATACTCCATATAAAACATCATTAAAAAGTAGAAATCTCATCCTAACCTGAAAATTTCTCAAGGTGCACAAGATTTTAAAAAATGTATAATCATCATCTTTATAGGAAATCAAACATTTACATAGCAAAGGTTAATACCACCCGCCCCCCCGCAAAACAACAAAAATAAAGACCAAAAATGTTGCTCTTAATGCTAACATTCCTGTTTACTAAGGAGTGCTAGTGTTTTTAGGGCCCCTTTTACAAAGCGGCGGTATACCGCTTGCTAAACAGGAAGTACCGCCGAGCTACCGTAGCAGCCTGGCAGTACTTCCCACCCCCCCACCCCCAAAATGGCCGCGCTGCAAGTGCTTTACTTGCCACATGGCCATTTCCTGCAGAAAAGAAAGACGACCCTTTTACCAGCTGCAGTAAAAGGTGGCCTCAGCAAGCGTCAAAAACATGCGCCACCAGCGTAGATCCCTTTTGCCGCAGTTTGGTAAAAGGAGCTCTTAGTGCGCGATAATTTTTAGCACACACTATTAGTGCGTGATAATCGAGTAGATGCCCTAATATTCCTACGGCTGTCTACATGGTTAGCATGCACTAAAAACACTAGCACAGCTTAGTAAACAGGGCCTTCCATGAGACATCTGGAAAAATTTAAACCTTTTGCTGACAAAACAAGGAACCTTTTTTTTACCCTAAAATAAAACTTCATAATCAGCATTTTATCAACCTCAGAAGAAAAAAGTGGCTAAAAGGGTGACTCTAGAAGAATTTTAAAAAAAAAAGAAGTTGAATTTCCTCAGTTGACACCAACCAGCTTATTTTCAAAAGAGAAAGACGCCCATATTTCGACCCAAATCGGGAGATGGGCACCTTTCTCTCATGGGCGCCCAAATCAGTATAATCGAAAGCCGATTTTGGGTGCCTCCAACTGCAGTCTGTCGCGGGAACAAACAAAGTTGACAGGGGAGTGTCTGAGGCGTGGTGAAGGCAGGACTGGGACATGTTTATCGGCTGAGGAGAGATGGGCGCGCTCAGCCGATAATGGAAAAAAGAAGGGCGCCAGAAGCGAGAATTTGGGTCACTTTTTTGGACCCTTTTTTCTCACGAACAAGTCCCCAAACAGTGCCCCAACTGCCCAGATGACCACCGGAGGGAATCGGGGATGACCTCCCCTGACTCCCCCAGTGGTCACTAACCCCCTCCCACCAAAAAAAAAAAAGGACTTTAAAAACTTTTTTTCCAGCCTCTATGCCAGCCTCAAATGTCATACCCAGCTCCATCACAGCAGTATGCAGGTCCCTGAAGCAGTTGTTAGTGGGTGCAGTGGACTTTAGCCAGGTGGACCCAGGCCCACCCCCCCCCCCCAACCTGTTACACTTGTGCTGCTAAATGGGAGCGCTCCAAACCGCCCCCGAAACCCACTGTACCCACATCTAGGTGCCCCCCTTCAGCCATAAGTGCTATGGTAATGGTGTAGAGTTGTGGGCAGTGGGTTTTGGGGGGGGATTTGGGGGGCTCAGCACCCAAGGTAAGGGAGCTATGGACTTGGGAGGTATTTCAATATTTTTTTTTGTTACAAGTGCCCCCTAGGGTGCCCGGTTGGTGTCCTGGCATGTGAGGGGGACCAGTGCACTACGAATCCTGGCCCCTCCCACGACCAAATGCCTTGGATTTGTTCATTTTTTAGCTGGGCGCCTTCGGTTTCCATTATCGCTGAAAACCAATACTGCCCAGCTCAAATCCGCTCAAATGCGATGCATTTGCCTGGCACAAACCATATTATTGAAACAAAAGATGGACGCCCATCTTTTCAAAAATACAGTCTGGCCCACACCTTCGCGTACCCGTCATCGGAGATGGAGATGGGCGTTCGCATTCGATTATGCCCCTCCAAGACATCCAGGTCACCCTCAGTCATATTCTGAACTGAGGTCTGATTAAGGACATAATAATTTTAGATAAAATCAATTTGATCTGAATGGGCAATATACCAAACATCTTTAAAATTCTTCCTTGATAAAATTTCAGGAGCGAGGAAAATTTAAAAAAAAAACATAAATTGTTCTTCTTAAGATTTTTTAATGCCCCGATTTTATGATGTAAAATGAGGCTATCTTTAATGGGTAATGTCCTCCCAAGTTGCAAAGAGGTCCAGGTTTCTAAACTGGAAAAATATATATTCAAACATCTGAAATTAACAGCATGTTCACCAAGCCTTGCCAAAACTTAATTTGCAAAAGAGAATAACTGATTCACAGTCACCTGAAGTAGCAATTCTGTCCTACTCACAACTTCCTAAATGTCCTTTAAAGATATATTATGATGGGCTGGGGTTGAAAAAACCCCCCACTGAATCAGATGGAAATAACTTTGGCAAAGTTCAGGATAATGGATTAACTATAATATTAAGAGAACTACCATCTTTCAATTTAGGAACCCCCATAACTGGGTATACAAGATCAAGCCTCAAAAAGAGAGAGGGAGTGGAGGAGTATAATCAACAGAGTTGAAAGATGCTCTTTGAGAAAGAGGAGAGGTTGCAACTTTCAAGTCCTTGCACTAGGAACCAGATGTTTATCCATAGGGCCTTTTACAACTGGCATAGACATTGCAGCAGCCTTCGACCGCTCCTTGTGCTTACTTACATAGATCCCAATGCATACACAATCACTCCCAGCACAAGGCAAGTTCAATTTATATTAACACAGAGCCACAACCAGCATTCATGAATCTTCTGCCAGAACTCAAGGAAGCTATACAAGTTCTCTGAGTGTCCACCAGGTATCCAACTTGGCTGCTAGGGGGCATATCCTGCCCTTTAGGGCACGTGCCTGTGGCTGCAGCATAGTTCTGATATTTAAAGCCCTCCCGATTGCTCTGACGACATAAGAATGACATCGCTTATCCGCACTGTTCACTCAGGCCCTGGAGCTAATCATATCTCTCTTCCTCCTCTGGTAGGCTGGCTCGTTCTTCCCTTGCCCCCACTTCACATCATTATGAGATTATTTGGATCCAGTCCTGAATTTTTTCATATAATATTTTGGAGGGAAAAAAGTTATAAAATCAGAACTAGGAGCCTGTATGTTGTATGCTAGAAGTACCCTTGAAGGCCTTTGCCGAAATACAACATAAGATGCAGGCACTATATATTTCTTTTAATTTCTTTCCTTTATATAGTAATATACTGCAGTGCATTTTTAAGTGTGAGCATCATACCACTGTTTGCCTTAATTTAGTTTGCTAGACATTAAGTAATGACTGATTACATTCTGAATACTTGTTCTTTGCCCAGTGGTTTGCCTTCAGCTACTCTTACTCACTTGGGAATTCAGTTTTCTATATAAATATATTTGTGATGCTGCGACACCAGAGTTTGTGTATTTGCTTGAATCATAAAGAAGGTCAAATGCTAAACGGATTATTCCAATGCAAAGAGCGTGCAAATGAAATGGCATTCTGTTAGTAACTCATTCTGTTGACAATGAAAACAAAATAATTACAAAGGAATTGTGAAGGGCATGCCTTGTATCTGCCTTGTCTTCTGAGAATAGGAGTGGCCGATCAAGGCATGTCAAATCGCTCCTATTCTGTAGGTGTAGTTCCCTTGGGACCCTACATGCCTGCTGTTCCTCTCCTCCTGGGAGCAGCTATGGAGGCGGCAAATCTTAATGTCACCCCAAATCCTTGCACTAGTGGATCAAGTGCAACAGTATCAATGTTCAGCCCTGCTCTAGTAACATGCCACATGTTTGTCCTGTTTGTCTGGCCTTATTAGATTGTAAGCTCTGTCGAGCAGGGACTGTCTCTTCATGTTCAAGTGTACAGCGCTGCGTACGTCTAGTAGCGCTTTAGAAATGATAAGTAGTAGTAGTAGTAGTAGTAGGAGGAGCTGCTGAGAGGATCCCAAAACTGTGGGAGTAGCTGCACAAACAAATGAGCAGTGGGGAGCACAGGGAGGAAGCTAAAAGAATAGATATGCATTAAAATGCTGTCACCTATTAGGCCCTCTTTCATAATATACAGCACCACATATTTAACTTAGTAGTTTATGTATGACAAAATTCAAAAATAAAAATATTCAATTTAGAAAAAGGAGAGATTTACATATACAAGCACAGCAATACATATGATAATTTAAGGGGCACGTGGATACATTTCATCTCCTGGATCTTCCCATTTCCTGCTACAACAATTGTCCAGGAACAACAAATTGCCAGATTTTCACCAATATTATACAGAAATGCTCCTCATTCTAGAAATAATCAGTTACAGCATATACAATGCACTTTCCCTTGACACATGCATATTACGGGCCCTTACTTGCTGTTTTCAGCTAGAATTAGTATGTTTGGAAAAGGTATAATAGTGATTTTTTTTTACAGTGTTGCACTGTTACTTACCAAGAAACAGGACAATCAGTATGACTATGACTGTAAGGAATGCCTTATTCCAGTAAGCCCCAATTGTATTCCATAATTGGAATTTAAAAATCTTCTCCCACCTGAAAGAGGAAAGTGTCACATTCCAGGAAATCAAATATAAAGCAAATAATTTGCCTTTATATAGAACACACCCATTAATTCTCATCACAGAACAATGTATAGCCTGTTCCAGTACTATAGGCTGCTAATTGTCCTTCGGTTGCTTGATCCTCATGTTTATCGAACTACTTAATGAAATTCTACCCTAATCAGTCATGACTTATATACAGCTATAATTAATTCTACATGGTCAAAGGATTAAGACAGCAAGAAATCATCAAGAGCTAGAATTGCATTACAAATAATACTGGATACTGATGTTGGATGAAATGAGGCTACATAGTTTCTTCTAACAATACACAATACAACGAGAAATCCTAGTCACTGCACAAGAGTGCCACCTTCTGATAGGATTTAAGGAACATGACTGTATACTGGATTCCAAAGAGGGAGCCAGAGTCTGTGTGGGGACCCTTATTGAGGGCTGTCACCTCAACATATAGGGTATAAACACAGGGACTATCTACATTCCTCTCCCCAGAGTAGCTGCATGCCATAACCCCAACCGAGGACATTTCTAATTTAAATAAGGGACAAGGAGAAACCGACAGGTAAAATAAAGAAAACAAACACAACGCAAAAAAAAAGTTTTTGAATTTAAAAGAAAAGTTATATTACAAGACTGTAATAAGTTTTCAGGAACTTTTGGCTAAGTGTACAAAAACTGGTATTCCATCCTTGTAGTTCAATCTTTTTAATTAATTTATATGAACAAAGAAACATTAATTCCCCCGTACCTGAATTAAAAGCAAACCCACTCTTATGCTGCTAGAGTAGCTGAATGGCCTTCACTACCATGTTATTTTTAGCCCCCTCCAAACTTATGTAGATTCTCAAGAAGTATGAGCCACATTGTGAACATTTTCAGTTAGCGTTATTACATCAGGCACTGGGACTTGGAAACTTTGTAGCCTACAAGCCTCCATAACACAGTGCTTGAGCTGCAAAAAAGTAAATTGCTGAGTCATAGGGAGATGGAGCATCTCTACTAATACTTGAGAGCGTACAAAATCCTGTTTGTCCATAATGTCCGGCAAATAAAAAAAAAATATTTTGCTGGATCCAGAATTTCCAATGAAAGGAAGACCTGATAATCTTGAACACCAGACTATATCAGCTTTTCTGGTTAACTGTTGCAGCACACGTTGAATTTAAGATGCTGTTTCTCTTTTAAAATTCTGTATGGGTATAGTCCCGATTACTTGTTCACCTATTTTCCATTTCTGACTAGGTCTCATTCCACTTGCTTTTTGTACTTGAATCATGTTTGCCTGTTTCATGTTAAGAAAAAGCAGACTGGTAAACATCTATTTCCTGAAATTGCCCCAGGCCTTTGGAACTCTCTGCTTGTTGAAATGCGGTTAAATGTAATTACATGAGGTTTAGAATGCTACTCAAGACCTGGCTTTTTATAGTTTTACAGTGGACTTTTCTCCTTAGAATTGGTTCCTTCTTTGTGATGTTTTAAGTTGAATATCTGTTATTTGTTGCATTATGTCCTTGTTTTGTAATTCCTTCTCTCTTTTGCCAGCTAGAGACTACTAGTTTCAGATGGTATATAAACACATTACTATAACAGGGCCATTAATGTATCTGACCACATTAAGGGTAATTCTACAGCAGGGCACCCTGACTTATGCACCACCCGAGTGCATAAGCATACAGAATACTGGCACATTTGCAGATACCCATGTATTCTGTAAGGGCACGCGTGGCATAGCACCGGTGTTCTTTGCAGGACCTTCTGAAATGAGCACGCCACCCATCTGCTTTAATGGAAAATTTTATACTACTGTGCAGTATTCCTCTGAACCCACCTGGCTACTCTTTTGTGCCACCCACCTGGCAAACATTTCTGGGAAGAAAGCAGAACATATAAATGGAAGGGGGGGGGCATTTACATGATGAGAGCATGGGTGGGGCTGCCACTTACACATGCAACTTAGAATACAGTAACATGCACCCCTGCTGCATTTGGTCGTCCACAGTTACACCAGGTCTATGGCTGGTGTAACTGCAGACACCCAAATGTAAGATGCACCAACATTGGATTACGATAGTATTCTATGAAGGTTAAATGAAAAAGTAATGCCTCCACCTCCATAACTTTTGTTTCATTGAAGGTATTGTAGATATTATTGCGAAGACATTTTAAGGAGCTATTACAATTAAAGTTGATGATATGAATTTTTCTGATTGTCGATATACTTCTGTGTCAGCTGATTCAGTTTGAGGTAGTCCAACAAGTAGTAGCCAACAATTCTGATTCCTTAAATTCGACTGTCTTCCTGGAAATCTCTCAAGAGGTAATTTCCACAAGGCTACTCTCTCAACTGAACAGGAAAAATTTTGAATTCTTAAGACCTATTTCTGTAGAAGACATATTCAGTTCCATTGCCAACCAGTTTGGATTTTTCCAGATGTGGCGAGGGTAACAGTTGCATCATCAGGAATTTGTTAAAGTGAAAGACAGAGCGACTGCGAATGGCGGTTTTTCGCAATTTCCCTAAGTGTTTAATAACTTTAAATGTTATATGTTACGTATACTTTGATCCGAGTCAGCTTGAAAGATTTTTGAATGAAAGGGAAGGGTGACATAGTGGGTGTTTATTGATATTACTGGCAAGAATTTTTGACGGCTTTAGTTTTATTTTCTATATCCTGGTTGACTACTAATATTTTCCTTTCTATGTACAACTGTTCTCCATTAATGTGGACTATAATTTCTTTTATTTCAATGGAAATGTATACAAAAATTTCATAATTAAAAAAAATGAATGTACTGTAATGAAGAAAAACAAAACAAAAATAATGCTTGAAACTTGCTCTTTTATTATATGTATTTACTTTTCTATATAGTCACAACCATTTGCCATACATTTCTGCCAACAATGGACAAGTTTTTGAAAGCTGTTGAAGAGACAAGATGTGCAGTTCTTTTGCAACTAAAAAAAACGGGAGACAAACTCTAAAAGAGAAAAATCCCTTTCCAAAAAACAGAGTGAGACAAGCTTAAAATACCCACAGAGTAACAAGGAGTATTTAATTCTACTGAAAAAAAATTACCAAAAGGAAAATTTGTACACAGCAAAAATGCTTGAACAAAAAAAAAAAACCCAAAAACAAACAGCGTCCCACTTCGTCAGTGATTCCATAAATCAAACCTTGCATCAACCGATGTTTGTAATCCATATTCACATGTACCATGAATCCTGAATCCTCAACAAGAGCCTTGTTTCGCTTGACTGCTGCATCAGTTCTGCCCTCCTGATGCAGAAGTCAAGTGAAACAAGGCTCTTGTTGAGGATTTAGGATTCATGGTACATGTGGATTACGGATTACAAACGTCGGTTGATGCAAGATTTGCTTTATGGAATCGCTGATGAAGTGGGACGCTGAAGCGTCAGATAAGTATTTTTGTTCAAGCGTTTTTGCTGTGTACACGTTTTCCTTTTGGTAATATTTTTCAGTAGAACTGAATATTCCTTGCAACTGTGGGGTTATTTTGAGCTTGTCTCACTCGGTTTCTTTGGAATGGGATTTTTCTCTTCTTACAGAGTTTTTCTCCCATTTTTTCTGGGTGATGCAGGCCTATGATAGTAATTGGGACTCCTGATACAAAACAAGTGCACTGACAGCACTGTTTTGGAGCGTTGAGGCCTAATTTACTAAAACTGATAAGCCTTACCTACTGGATGCACAGAGTATATAGACCTTCTGCTCCAACCATAACCATGTTGGTACACTGTCCTCCCATTTATCACTATCCATAAACCACCAAGGCATTTGCCTAAAGATGCAACTATAGTAAATTTAAGATAGACTTCAAATCCTGTTTTTATTAAAATTACAAATGAGATTGTTTTCTGGGAGCATACTGTGACATATGGCTGCTGGATATTGGGAACATGTGTGTCAGTGGACTTATTGGGATGTCTAATCTCTGAAATTCAATCTTTTCTGTCCTATCAGTTACTGATTTCTTTGCTTGTATGTAGTCTATAAACTGACTTGCTTGTTATGAAAGCAGCATTGTCAATAAAATAAACCATAGAACTATGTAGATTTGGAAAACCTACCCCAAGGCCTTATCCATCAACACTTTCTTTACAGCCCCCCCAAAGGTCCATCAATCTCTCCCTTCTTACCTCTCCTGCCTCTGCAGTCCAGCATCTCCCTTTCCTTTCTCTACCCTTCCCGCAGTGCAGCATTTCCCTTTCCTTTCCCTAACCCCTCCACACAGTCCAGCATTTCTCTTTCCTTTCCCTACCCCCTCCACACAGTCCAGTATCTTCCTTTCCCTTCCCTACCCCCTCAGTCCAGCATCTCCCTTTCCTTATCTTTCCTCAGTGATCGACAGTTCACTAAAAAATGGAGATACTAGTTAAATGGGGGGGAGGGGGGGGGGCAACAGAACAGTGTTTTTTTTTTTAAGCCTGTAAAACTGCCTTAATTCTTGAAGTGTATTTCTCTAGTTTGACTAGCTGGTGATGCATGTTTATGCTTAAAGCTGTTATAGAAAAGCGAATGCTCCCTCTTTAGTTTCACTCATTAAGGAAGTGATCTACTGTGCTGTGAGCAGTAAAACTTGTTGTTCTGAGCTCTGATTGGCCCAGGAGCTCATTTTCATTTGAATTTTTACTGGATTCTTCCCCAGTCTTAGCCCGGGAGAAAAAAAAGAGACGAATCTCTTTGTTGAGGTCCTGTGATCAGTTATATTTGAAAATCTGTGAGCAGCATATTTCCAGACCCCCACAGGTACTTTTTAGAAAGTAAACAAATGTTTAGATAGTTACCTGTTATTGTTTGCTGATTTGCACTATTTCTGTTCATTGTTCAATATTTTTAAGACAATAAACACTATTCAGTTTATTGCCTCTGCTGTCTGGACTGATAAAGAATCCTGGTGGTTTGTGTGTTGGGTCTGTGAGTGCTTTCTGAGAATTGTGGGACCACTGGGAGTGTGGCGCCAGTAACCTAGAAATCACTGGGGATAATTTGAGAGCAGGAGACTCGCTACGAGGCAGTTGGGACCCAGTCGGTGGGAGGATTAGTAGGTGCAGTAGGTGCAGGCAGACCTGAGTGTGCTGGGGATAGACCCTCTACGTGGCCACAGGCGAGTGGCTAGGCATTTCGTGACAGGGTGGAGGGGGGTTGAAAGTACAAGAGAATAGGGATACACAGATCAAGATGCTTTACTGGAGAGAGAGAGAGAGAGAGAGAGAGAGAGAGAGAGAGAGAGAGAGAGAGAGAGCTGTAGGACATGTACAGGGACCCAGTGAGCTGGTATGTCAAAGGATGCATCAGAATACATAACAGCCTTGAAAAAGAGCAAGAAAGTAGTTGGGAAATGTACAGAAAATATGGAATGATAGGTGCAAATGGTTGCCTGTGGGAGCTCATCTATTTCTACTTCTGGTTCTGATATGCTTTGCTTAATAAAGACTTGGCTGCAGTGAGAAAAGGAACAAGTGCTCTCTCCATGTCTGCTAGACAACAACTTGGTATTCTGTATATATATAGGCACTGCTGTAAAGGTGAGGGTGTGGCTCTTTATGCTGCCGATCCTCTTTCATTTATTCAACTTCAAGCATTTTCAGTTATCCAGAATATCTTCGGAGCACCTACTCATTTGCTGACTCCTTTAGGAGACCTGTACAAAGGAGGACCTTGGTGTAGCATTTATGAATGGGTCTAGAAAAACATCTGCTTTGTGATAAAATATTAGAAGATGCCTACTTTCCACTAGCTGACAAAAGTGGCAATATGACGTAATCCTCAGGGGTTCACCTTTCACTTGACTGCACTAACTTCTGTTGGTGTGCAACAGCATTTACACAATGCAGACAGAATGCTTTAAAGTTACATATGTGCTAAGAATAGGGTTCTGGGCTCCCACTAACATCTATTTTAGTTCACAGAAAGTCTTCCAGTTCTCAGAGCCAAAATTATTTGGGGTCAAAAGAATGCCAGATCATAAAAATGTATCTATGATTTATAAACGATTCAATAATTAGAGCTTATTTTTGTCTACTCCCAGTCACTATTTCTAAATCAAACTATACTTTGATCACAAGCGAAAAGTAATACATTTTTAATATCTCTAAATATAACATGATAAGAATCCACCTCTTTTTATACTTTATAAATTTTATATATCAGAAAAAAAATCTCATAAATTTTTTATATGTGCTCAGAAATTAAAATGTGCAGAATTTGTATTTATGAAGACTGTCAGCGCTCAATTTCCATCATAGCACAGTCCCATAGATTTGTCTATTAAGTAAAGTCCTTTCAATTCTATATACTTTATAAACTTTATATATCAGGAAATAAATCTCAAATTTTTGATATGTGCTCAGAAATCAAAATTTGCAGAATGTGTCTATGAAGACCATCAGCACTCAATTTCCATCATAGTATAGCATCCTAGACAGAGTCAGTGTGTCACCTTAACCATGTTACAATGAAGAATCCCTGATGAAGCCAGACGTGGTAACGTTGGAGCTAATAGCTGAAGTCGGATGGATCAGAACGCCAATGACAGTGGAAGATTGTGATATCATCAAATGAAAGATAAGTTGGAGATACATAAATATATACACTGACTTCTTTGGATATATAGAATTGAAAGGACTTTACTTAATAGACAAATCTATGGGACTGTGCTATGATGGAAATTGAGCGCTGACAGTCTTCATAAATACAAATTCTGCACATTTTAATTTCTGAGCACATATAACAAATTTATGAGATTTTTTTTCTGATATATAAAATTTATAAAGTATAAAAAGAGGTCGAATCTTATAATAATTGATGTTAAGAGATACTAAACATTTATTAACTTTTCACCCCAAATCAAAGTATTCATACTTTATGAGTGAACATATAAAAGAAAGTTGAAACACGTTGCAAACGTTGAGTATGGAAACAACACAAAGTGCTCAGAGTACATCAAAGGTCCATTCCAATAGTCTGGTTTGAATCTGTATGCTATGGGAAGGTGAAAGAGTCCCCACTAAATTCCTGTACTCTTTTGTCAGGGGAATATGAACAGAAAAATCTCTCAAATATTCAAGACAATTCAAAATATAAAGTAAAACTAGACTTAGCCATAACAGATTCGAGTCAAATTGTGTGGCACCAGGCCAATCAGTTTTAAAAATACACTAGGCTAGTGAATATAAGTCAGAATACAAAGGCAGGCACATTCTCCACCAGGAAGTAATCAAATAATTAAACTGGTCTGTAGTTTGAGCAAAACATCCCTTAGTTTGAAACCACTGAGTCTCTTTGGAGAAAAGTGGTATAGAAACAGAAATACCATGCTGCAACAGTCATTGAATGTTAATATATATGGTTTACCAAATCTATACATGTGACCCCCATGGTCTATTGGTTTTCAATCCTATGCAGAATATGCATAAGGAGATTAATGTGCATACATTTGATGTGCAGCAAATGCAAATATATCACTGTGGATGTCCTGAAAACCTTACTAGCTGTGCTCACCAAGTCAGGTTTGGGAAATCCTGTTATACAACTAATGCATTTAATTCCTACATAGCTCAACATGTACAGCACCACTAGAAATGCATCACATTTAAAATAAAGTTGTATTGTATATTCTTCTTTTAGTTCAAATCTCTTTATTAGCAGTTTTCCTTAACATATAACCAAATCTCAACAAGATCCAAATCCTGTATACAATCTCATTGAGTACAAAATTGTCTAGCTTGGCTCAGCAGTTTTTACACTCATTAGAACTTCTCTGATTTTCCTATAGCACCCCTTCATATTCACAGTACAAGCATACTGCTGCAGTACAAGATTTTAAGTATTCTTCCAGTGTGTGACAATATGTTTCACAGTAATCACTATTAAAAAAAAAAAAAAAATCAATCTCCTGTCACCTTTAACCATGAGATAATTTCACCCCAACAGCTTTCATATACATCATGCATACTTTTCAGTATTTTTACAATATACTGTATAGTTTTCTTGCAATGGTATTTATACATAAAGAGCCCGCTCAAAGGACTGTGGGGCACCTCCCCCCCCCCCCCCCCCATAACTCCTTTCTGGCAAGCCAACTAGCCAGCTTCCCCCACCTGTCCATATCAGCTCCCTTCCACCCACCTGCATCAGCTCCCATCCAGCCTGCTCCCTTGCCTGTCCGTATGGCAGCTTGAACCCCTAACTGCAAGAGTACCATTAGGGCTCAGCAGCGCCACTCTGAAGATGACAACTACCAGACCTGAAGCAAGTGGGGATGGCTCCTGCCCGTCACTCCCGAAACTCTTGAGGTGAGTTGGGATTTCAAGGAGGAATGTCAAGCTGATGTGCAGGGTGGGGAGAAGGGGTGAGCTTTAAGGGACATAGTAACATAGTAGATGATGGCAGAAAAAGACCTGCACGGTCCATCCAGTCTCCCCAGGTTTGGAAAGGGGAGGAGCTTTGGGGCAGACTTACATTGGGGGTGGTCATGTCAAGCCTACTGGCCCAACAGGGAGTGGATTCCAAGGGATTTCAGATTTAATCGTGAAAACAGAAAGTACCTGATTTCATGTTTAAAATTGTTGTGCCAGCAGCATTTATTTATTTATTTATTTATTTGTTGCTTATATCCCACATTTTCCCACAAGGAAGGCAGTTAGTGGCCAGAAAAGAGCACATTCTGGCTGCTGTGAAGAATAAACCAGCGAGCCAGGCTTTTGGGACACTGAGTCAGTGCCTCCCCTGACTCAAGCCTTGCCAGACCTATACAGTATGTTACTTCAAAAATAAGTACACTTCAAAAATAAGTACAAAACAGTTTAAAAATATTATTTATGGGTTATCAGTGTAAATTGTAAGCCTACCTCAGAGGGGAGATAAATGGAATACACAATATTAAAAGGATTGCTACTTCGGCATAAAGGAATGAGGCCACTACTGTCCACTGAAACGTCATCTTTATCTCCTGGGAGATCTGCAGAAAGATAAATAATCATACTTGGCAATTAAAGGTTTCTGCAATTTAGGTACATTTGGTTAAAGAGTAAACTTTACATCCCTGCAATCAAAAATACGCATTCCAAAAAGATATCTGAAGTCCATTATGTGCCTATAGGTGGGAAAATGGTTTTGGATTTGTGGCTTTCATAAAGAGATGGAATCAGTAGGGTGGAGCAACACAGGCCCTGGCCCAATCAACTTTGCTGTCTCTTTCTGCTACACTGCTCCAGAATGCTGACAAGCAGACGTGACAGCACACAGATACCAGTACTCTGGTGCTGACAGACATATCAAGTCACACCCACATTTTGTGCATAACACAAGCATCTGGCTACCTTTACCAGAAGCACCCCACAGTATTCAAGGACCTGGCTCTCCTGTGGGCTGACACCTCTCTCTTCCAGTCCAGCATGTCTCCCTTTCTCCTCCCTAACTGTGATTTGTCATCTATCATGTGTCTTCTCCTCCTCTCCCTTACCCCCGGTCTTGCATCTCTCCCCTCTGCTCTCTACCACCCCAGTGGCATCCCTCTTCCAGTTTTCCCAATCCAGGTGTCCATCCTTTGCTCCACATACACAGCATCTCTCTATTCCAGTGTCCTCAGTCCACTGTTTCCCCCTCTCCTGTCTGTAGTCTGGCATCTCTTTCTCCACTCTCTCCCCCTCCTCCGTCCAGCCGGTCCTGTATCTGTCGACTCTGCTCCTCCACAAGCCCGGTATCTCTCTCTCTGTTCCAGTAACCCCAGCCCAGGATGTCCCCTCTTCTTCCTCCTCTTTCTTTTCTCCTCGCCTTCTCTCTATCATTCTTAAGGCCCGCCACTCCGGGTCCTACCCTCAAACTTGAATTTTTGAATCGCCAGCAGCAGCAACAGTTTACACACTTTACCTGAAACACCCCACAACTTTTCCCCTGCCGCCGCGTCCGTCCCACGCCCCACACTGGCGGAAACAGGAAGTTGCGCCACAGGGGCGGGGGGCGGATGCAAGCAGCTGGAGAGAAAGCCGTTGCGTCTGGATTCTGGAGGGGGAGGGGAGTCACGGAACGTTTTGGGTTGATCGTAGTAGCTCACGCTGTAAGAATTGCAATTTTCCACTGCGGGGAATATAGGAGCTCGAGAGAGAAATAGAGATGCGGGTGGCAGGGGAGGAAGAGGGTTGGTTGGTTGGTTGTCTCTCACCTTACTTGAAGACGTCAATACATCTCGTTGACGTCCCCATGTTGGCCTGATCTGTGAGCTGCTAGGGCATAGGACCCGCTCAGAAAACCCTAAGGAGATTCCAGCTCTTGGCCTGTCTAATTCAGAGCTCTAATTCGCAATAAGCTTAGCATGTGTCTAATAAAGCGCGTCATTCATTATGAGTTTACGAAGCGTCTCCTATGTTCTTGTAATTACATTCAAGTTTATGTTTCAATGTATTGACTTGCTCTGGCACTGTAGGTGCCCAACTTTGAATCTGTAAACGCAATACTTTTTTTTTTAGTGTTATTTTTAAAAAGATTTTTCCCTTTGAAAATAATTTCATTAAGTGTTCAAATAAGTAGATTAAAGGTTAGTTAAAGATTACAGAACAAAGGGGGTGGGGAGGCTAAAGTGGGTGGGGCTTAGAGTTGCCACTGCCAGATGGTGAAAAATTTTCCAGCCCAAGTCATGACCAAAAATAGCAATATGAGGCGTGGGGGAGGGGAGGTATGCTCCCCTCCCCTAGCTATTTTTGGTGTTACAAATTGTTGGGCTACATTTGGGCATGACTTGAGCTGCCTCACCTGTGTATTGCTCCTGGGCCCTCTGTCTTTCTTCAGCTTAGTATTTCAGCTCAGTCATTTCATTGTAAAAAGTATACACAGCCTGAAATTTGTTTAAAGGTTATTTACCACTTGTAATCTGTAGAAAAATGTGATCCTACATGGTAGCAATGCATAGATTGATTTTGTTACATGGATTCATATGGGTCTGTATAATGGCAGCATTTTACTTAACCCCCCCCCCAAAAAAACAAAACAAAACACAATTGTATATGGTGCTCAAAAGTTACCTTCATCTAACATTTAACACGCCCATCTGCCTCAAAACAGGAAGTTTGGAAACTAGACTTTCAATAACACTTATACACAAACTTTGGAAAACCAACTCAGTGGCTTCAAAACTAACAGTGGAAAGATGGCCAAGAGGTCCAGAATTGAGATAAATCCACCTTAAATTCCCTGTATCCCCACACCCCGTACCTTGACCATCCATGGCATGGGAACTTCTCGGCTACCGTCACCTTCACCTCTTCCGAGCTGGTACATAAACGCAGCAAGCACACAGGACAAGGTTAGGTTTAACCCTCACATTTTGTTTTCTGTAGGGAAAGAAACAAGTGGAACCCCAGGTGTTTCTTGGAAGACAGGCACTCTTGTTCTGATGGGTCAGTGTACACTTAGCAGAGTCCACATTTTTAATATACAGAAGCACCAAGTATACATGCTTCACAAACCAATAGTACAGTCTAGCAGAGAGGGGAAAAGAACAGACCCCCAGGTAATGAGCGATAGCAGACAGGAACTTAACCCAGAAGTACCAAGTACTAACCGGACACCGGTAAGCGTGCAATGTGTGCACGGATGGCACCAGACAGCCATTCAAAGATATGACCGCTTGATTCTGGGACCAATTCGTGAAGAAAGCGCATCTAAAAAAATAAAGCCAAGGCTAAACCCAAGACCAGATTAACAAAGCGAATGAACAAAGAACTGAAACAGGAGCAAGGGGGGGGGGGGGGGGGGGAACAGGACAGCAACAGGTGAGAGCGGAGCACATGAACACAGACCCAACACCCCCACCACCCACCCAGGTCACAGCAGCAATAGCTGTTTACCAGCACATTCTGCTCCACAGTCTCCACTGCTTCAACTCAATGAATGCCGTTTTTTTAAAGTCTTCAGCTGAAATGCTCGCCTTTGGATATTATTGCGCGGCTCCCTCATCTCTCACACACACACGCCCGCCCACAGAATCGCTCATCCTTAGTGGTCTCTTCCATTCAACAGTGAATATGCCTTCAGTATAAATGTGACTTCTTTGTGCGTTCCCCTCTGCCATCTTGTTCTTTTTAAAATTAACTATCTTCTTCTGCCTTATCTTAACTCGCACACACAGCTCAGCTTCCCGAAGAACTCTTCATTCTCGAACTTGCTCCTCTGATCTGGAACAACCTGAGGCATGCTCGTACCACACAGGGCATGGCCACTGCGCCCTGCTTAAGAAAGTGAACAGCGGCGGAGGCTGCAACAGCCCTTGGGCCCCAAAACCCAAACAGAAAGAGGTAACAGCTTCTTTGGTACTCTCACAATAACACTATATCAGAAAACAATCTGGTGGTTTCACCTTCTTCTACCCACTCTTTCCATAATCGTTCAATTACTTTAGCAGATAGAAGCGCCTGGGCACAAGAGGGGGGCAAGGTGTTTAATAGTCGGCTAGATCCCGCCTCCCTCACCCTCCTATCGGTCAAATTTGACCAAGCGCAGACAGAATGGGAACATCAGTCAACCCATGTGCTGCGGTGGTGAAACCTGCCTAAACAGTTGTGACCTGTGACTTTACAATAATTATCGCAAGGAGCCTTCTGCAGGAAAACTGTGGACCTGGCAACGCTGGTGGGGTTAAGGCTATGGGGCGTGGCTAGGGTGAGGTATGTGGTGGAGTGCAGCTGAACAGAACAAGTTAAAACCTTGCAGTTGGGAGCAACACCTATGTCAGCAGTAAAAGAACAGTGGGACACTTTTGAACACAGTAAGGAAGGAGTCCTTCACTTTGTGACTCTATTGCAGCTGTATCAGCTGTCTCCCCAGTACCTCTGTTACTGATGTGTAATATGCACACTGAATACACTCCAGGAATCATGTCCAAAATAAAATCAAAATAATGCACCAATCTAATGCAACCTATTAAACAGAATATTTGCACTATTCTAGAAATATATGGAAGTACTTAACACTTGGTTCCCAGTCAGCCCTAGCTCTCTAGTCCAGTATCTGCCTGTTGGTCATATGAACAAATATGTTCAGCATACTGTAACGGAAATCTTGTAGTTAGTGGCAACTATAAAATGATTTGCCCATCATGAGGGTTTTCTTGGGGGGGGGGGGGGGGGAGGTTGCTAAATGGCCACTACTATTCTGCTGGACTTTATTGTTTAGTTACCAAACATGTTTGGAATGTTTTATATGTATTAGCTGTACCAAATACTTACAGCAGCAATCTGAGAGCCTGGGAGCAAGGGTTCAAATCCCACTACTGCACCTTGAGATCTTGGATAAGTCAATTAACCTTCCATGGCCTCAGGTACAAACAGACAGTAGTAAGCCCTTCATAGATAGGAAAATTACTACTGTACCTGAATATAACACACATTCAACTAGAACTGAAATAGGCATGAGCTAAGTCTAAATCCAAAATCCAGTACCATGCATGCTGTGCAGTAATAGAAAACCCTACAAAATCACTCGGGGCCTATAAAGCAATTGTATCATACTATAACAGTATTAACTTCCAGTGGCCACACAAGGGCCTTCTTCCAAAAAGGCAGCACCATCAACACTGCAGTGGGCACTAGAACATCAATATACCTATTGGAAAACTAAACAAGCTGAATTCATACAGATCAATCCTGTACATTCAGTGCTAAAAGAAAACTCTTTTTTCTTCACACATGAACACAAGTAGACCCTCATCAAGTATAGAATAAATAACCACAAGCTAAAAAATAGAAATACGTAGACAAAAATTAAACTGAACCCCTTAGAAGCCAGACTCTGTATACGGTACAAGAGAGAAATAGAAACAGTGACATATAACCCTCTGAACTGTGCAAAATATAAAGATAGCAGATGTAAATGTTAAAAACTGACATATTCCAATTGTTACAGATAAAAATAAATAAAATGAAAACAGAAAATAAGGTGATACTGTTTTATTGGACAAACTTATTACACTTTTGACTAGCTTTGAAGGCCAAAACCTCATTCCTTAAGTCAGGACAAACATACAACAGCAGTATACTGTCCTGACCTGAAGAAGGTGGTTTTGGCCTTCGAAGCCTAGTTTAAAAAGGTATCACCTTATATTTTTTCCTTTTATTTATATTTATTGACTTTTAAAGTGGACTAACATAGCTACCACATTACTTCATTCTACATTTAAAATAAGACACTTTATGTTTTTTTTTACATTTGCTGTCTGGACATTTAATTTTTTTGTGTTGGTTCCAGTTTCTGGTTACAGCTTTTCTGTCTTCTTTTAACTCTCTTTCCAAGGGTCTCCTGTCCATTTGTCATTTTTCTCCTGTCTTCTTTCTTCATCTTCTCACTTCCTCCACTACATCCAACTCCAACACTGATCTGTTCCTTTCAGCTTTATTCCATTTTTCTGACTGTATCCATTCAGAATTCATTCATATTATCCAGTCTTATCGCCCTCTGTATCGCGTCTACTTACAGCTTTCCATCTCTTTCCCTCACCCTGAACCTCTCTTTCTCCTTCCTCTTATTCTCCAGCCTTTCATTAACTTTTCTCTCTCTTTCTACCGCTGCCATCTAGCATTTTTTTCTTTCTCTCTACCACCTGCCATCCAGTATCTTCTCGTTTCTCCTCTCTCCACCACCAGCCCGCATCTCCTTTGTCTGTCTCTTGCTTATCCAGCATCTCCTCTCGTCTTTCTCCTTTTGTCATCCAACTTCTCTCTTGTTTCTCTCACTTTCTCCCACCTCTATCATCCAGAATCTCCTCTTGTCTTTCTCCCTTGCCCCACCATCCAGCATTGCCCAATCTCTCTATCTCCCTTCTCCTCCCCTGCAATATTCTGCGCACTCTCCCCCATCATCCAGCATCTCCACTCTCTCCCCTTGGTACGCAGCACTGCTCCTCTTTCTAGCTTCCCCCATCCAGAATTGCCCCTCTCTAGCTCCGATTCCCCCCTTGCAGTATTACCCCTCTCTGCTGTCTGTCTTCATCCCATCAAACTTTGCCTCTGCTTCGCTCTGCCCCCTCCCATCCAGTATTGCCCTCTGTCTCACCACAGCTAGCACTGCCCCGTTTTTTTCTTTCTCGCCCCTCCTATTCAGTCTTGCCCCATTTCTCTTCTCCCCAACCATGAGCTAGCATGCCCCACCTATCTAACCCCCACCACAATGCAGCACCTTTTTGGCTCCCTTTCTCCTGTTTCCACCTCTGCCGAGTCCATGCTGGTTAAGGCAGAGTGAAGATGGGGACCACAATTCTCCCTGCCCTGCTACTGCTTCATCTATCCTGCCACCTCCTTACAGAACCTTTTGTTTCCTTTCATCCTGTTTCCACCTCTGCCAGGTCTGTGCTAATTAACATGGAATGAAGATGTAAAGTACCGCAGCTGTCCCTGCACCGCTACTGCTTCCTTTCCAGTCCTGCCTCCTCTGACAAATTTCCAGGATTGGCATAGGAAGACGTGGCGCAGGAAGATATGCAGAATTGCACGTCTTCACTCTGCTTTAATTAGCACAAAAGACCCAGCAGAGGTGGAAAAAGGGAAATAAAAGATGCTGTAAGGAGGTGGCAGGATAGAGGAGTGAGAGTGAAGGGCAATGCAATATGGGAAGGCAGTTTTCCAATGGGCAGGAAAGGTTGCAGTCGGGGCTGGGAAGGTTTTGTTTCCCCAAGCCTCTTATATAGGGTGCCTGTGTTGCAGACCCAACCCCTCTGCTCAAAATAAGAATGTAAGGTCTTGCCAAACCCCGAGACCTACAGATGGCTTGAGACCCTGCCTGGGTGGGGAGCACAGAGGTCAAGAGGGCAAGTCCTAACCAGCCTCTAAGAAGATGTGCACTATTAAGATAACAGACTAACTCATGCTAGGGCAAGCTAAAGAACTGGGATCAATCACGTGTGTCAATCAAGTGACAAGGTATATTTTTAAAGTATATAACGAGGTGAGAAACTTGTGTTCATTAGAAGTAGGTTTGATCTGTCAGACTGCTTCTTGTTTGTGGATCTATATCCTAATTAATGAATTAAAGCTTTCCTCTGTCTGGTACCTTGAATATTGTTTGCATTATAATGAATTTGCTTATTGCTGTGACTAATAAATTACCAAATTTGATTTTTACTTTATCATGTACCTACACAATTTTATAAAAGCCATTTCCACATGTGCCACCAAGAACATGTATACTTTTAAGCGATCTAGCTCGTTTACTAAGCCGCACACTAATGCCGACACAGCCCAAACACTTTGAATGGGCTGTGTCGGCATTTCCACGGGGGCAAGTGTAGGTGTTCCCAGGGTTTGCATCTGGGTGGAACTGTTGTACACCTATGTATTTTATTTTATAAAATATGTATGTACCCACATTAGAGTACAAGCACACAGTCACACGGGATTCGAAGAAGCAACTTTGTATGACAGCATTTGTGCTCTACAGGGGATTATTTTAGGAGCCTTTGTATGAAGGCAGTTAAACTCATAACTTGTTTTTATTAAAAAAAAGTGGGTTGAATTTTGTTTTCTTTCATTTAAAAAATGACTTTCCATGTGTATTACTTTGGCAACAAATCCTAGGGCCAATAAGTTATCTGAATCTGTAAAGGATTCCTCCTTTCTTGATGAGTGGAGGAGTGGCCTAGTGGTTAAAGTGGTGGACTTTGGTCCTGGGGAACTGAGTTCGATTCCCACTTCAGGCACAGGCAGCTCCTTGTGACTCTGGGCAAGTCGCTTAACCCTCCATTGCCCCCTGTAAGCTGCATTGAGCCTGCCAGGAGTGGGAAAGCGCGGGGTACAAATGTAACAATAAAATAAATTTCACAGACCCATTAACAGCTGCCCAGGCTAGTGCCATGATAAAGTAGGGAAAGTCACTGAAATGGAACAATTGTGCTTTTATGTAATAAAACTAGGCAAAAAATGTCTCTGAGTCTTAAACAACTGAAAGCAGAGATGAAATAAATGAAAGAGGTAACATTTTTGTTTTGTAAAAGTTTTTTTTTTCTCAGGTGTATATAGTCACTAATCATTTTATTCTTAGTTCTAAGGGTTTGGTTTTCTAAAATATTTCTTATTGTGACGATGAACAGCCCTGAAATCTCTACTGATTTGCCTTGTGTTCTTAAATTGGCTGTTATTGAGTTCATTGCAGGTAGGAAATACCTTTTTACTGGACTAGTGTAAGAATTCCTGAGAATGTTACTGTGTAAGAGTTTGTCAGCCTTTCTAGGTGCCATTTTTTTTAATCCTCACTGTTAAAAAGCAACTGAATATAGTTTTATTTTAATACTGTTGAGTTTCTTACTCCTTCTAATTTTCAGAACAGGTTTGTCAAGGGAAGCTTCCCTGAGTGTGAGTTGTTTCTCACAGTGCACAGTATCAAGATGAATTGTTGGTCAGAAGTAGAGGTGTCAGGTGGATGCACCCCAAATTGAGCAAACAATGTGGAGTGCTGAGAAATTCCACTTACAAAAAGGAAGGGACCTATTCCATTTGGACAATGGGAACACAAGACCTGCATTGTGACTTCTAGTTGGTGAAAAGATTATCAACATTATGAAAGTGATGAACAAGCATGCATATTGCCACAGCTGCCAACCCAGGTAGAGATGGAAAACATTTTTTTAAATTTTACTTATAAATTGCATAAATATAAAATATTACCAAACAATATAATGATACAAAGTATCATAAATTAAATTACACATAATAAAAAACAGTACCGAGCAGGGAAAACAAGGAGAGAGCACTGAGAAGAAATACATCAACAGTTACTAACAAAAAGTAGGAAAAAAGCCTATGTTCTAAGAGCATTTTAGATTTACAACAGACACAAATCTTAACTAGGATCTACACTTGAAGCTCCCAGCGCGCACTATTAATAAAAGTGACTGGGAGGGTTGAAAATAACATTCTTACAATGGTTTTTGACTATATGTTTGCATTGGAAGCAGACAATGTTTTTGACAGAAGTTTAAAGGATATTCAGCTTTAATTGTACAAAATCTTTAACCAAGTTAGATATTTATATCCCACACTATCTCCAAAATCTAGGTAGCTAACAACCCCCCCCCCCCTCCCATAAATAAATCAAGTGTAAAAAAAAAAAAACCCCACAAAATCAGTATACACATAATAATAAAACTTGGCATATCTGTCACCTCCACAATCAAGTATATGTTGGCTGTCTTGCTAGACCTATTGGCCTTGGAGCATTAGCAGCTTGTAGGCGTGGAACCTTCCTTCTGATGCATCCCACCCTGCTGTAAACTGAAAGTTGCATTAGACAGGGATTTTCTTAGAGGAAAGGATCAGAGGCTGGCTGCAGGCATGTGTGAATTGCTGCCTCTGTCTGTGATTTCTAGAGTTAAAACACAAATCTGAAGGTAGAACATGCATGTTGAGAGAGAGATAGGTACAGTAGACCTGGGAAGGGGGCTCCTTCAGTTCAGGCGAGAGCTTCTGGACACAGCACACATTTGCGACGACAATGAAGCAAGTTGGCTCAGGGTGCCACATTCTGTTCTACAGGCTCTGCTTTTGAGTGCCTGCAAGCACCAGTGGTCACTGTAATGGTAGAGAGGCCAGCTGAAGCACAATACAGTCCTTACAAATCTGAAGGGTACACTTTAAAATGTAGTATGAAGAAGAGAGAGAGACTCCCTGGGTTATTTTATGTGTATGTGTGAAAAAAGTGAAAGCAAGAGGTCCTGTAATAGGGCTGTATGCGCACCACCTCTCCATGCATAGGAAATATGGCTTCTTCCCAGACTCTTTAATTGATAAAAATGGTGTGTCCCTCCCCCCCACTACAAAACAGGCCTTGGATATATTTTAGAATCACTTAGGTGTACTGATGGTAAATCTTGGGTCTTCAGCTTCCACTCTCTGTACTGTTCTTCCCTATTTCTACAAACAACCACCTCTTCATTTCACATATTGAAGTTTAGGGTAGCTCTGACAATCCTTGGAATGTATACATGCTGGCAGTCGGTGAGAATGATCTATTTATTATGTGATATGTATCATTTTGTGCTGACTGTGCTAAAAGATTCTTAAGTGGAAATAGGTTACGCTGGATCTGCTGCATTTCATATTTTAAAAAAATAAGCACTGGAGCTAAGAGATCTGTAGCTTTCGGAAGATCCGGTGTATCTGGCTTTGAACTCAATTCACAAGTTAACTGTTAGAAAATACTTTTTTGCCTTAAAGCAAATATGCTATATTTCTTCTTTTCTTGATCACTGCTGCATGTCTTGATTCTCGCACTACTGTAAATATTTACTGATGATTGCAATTTGTTATTCTAGAGCTTAAGGAGACTAGAAGTAATTCAAAGGCTATCACACTGCTTCTCAGTAACAGAAAATATATCATCACTCCCCTTCTCCTTCTTCCAAGCTGAGCATTGGCTCCCTGTTGCTTATTACCCATCTGCCTTTTTATACTGGTCTTTATTGTTTTTATCAAGTATGCTTATTCTATACAACCCACAGAGAACATTCCATTCAATGTAGCCTTTTTACTATCCCATTCCATCTCAAGGTTAGAGCTCCTACACTATGGAATAGTCTGCCATCGCTCTATATTAGAACTAGGGCTGCATTTTGATTAACATTTTTAATCATGATTAATTGCAGAGCATAGCTAGCAGTCCGTGGGGGGGGGGGGGGGGGGGGGCACACATTTCTTCTCCTTCCTCACCCCCCCCCCCCCACATTAGATATCATACTGTTGCAAGTGGGGATGCCGAAGCCCCGCCAGTCGAAGAAATACACTGTCAAAATGGCACCATTCCTCCTGGTGATGCCTCAGGCGCTAGGAAGGCAGTGGGGTGCCTCCAGCCACCAATGCCAACATTCCTTGAGCATGCTCAGTTCATGCATTAACTGACCATCTGAGGAACACTCTGCCACCTGCTGGACATCTGCATCAGCAGACAAGGTAAGGGAGCTATGTTCCTGGGAGCAATTTCTGAAGTCCACTGCAGTACCCCCTAGGGTGCCCGGTTGGTGTCCTGGCATGTCAAGGGGACCAGTGCACTACAAATGCTGGCTCCTCCCACGGCCAAAGGGCTTGCATTTGGTCATTTCTGAGATGGGCGTCCTTGGTTTCCATTAATCGCCGAAAATCAGAAACGACCAAGTCTAGGGATGACCATCTCTAAGGACGACCAAAATTTCAAAATTTGGGCGTCCCCGTCCCTATTATCAAAACGAAAGATGGACGTCCATCTTGTTTCGATAATACGGGTTTCCCTGCCCCTCCATCGGGACGTTTTGCGAGGACATCCCTTTCGATTATGCCCCTCCCCGTGTCCAAAGCTACAAGCGCAATGGCAAAGGCCTATATGAAAATACTGATCTTCAGGCCAGAAAGGAATTTCTTGTAGGAGGACTCCGTATGAAGAGTGACGGGTAGTGTATTCCAGAGAGTCAGAGAAGTAAAGAAAAAGGCACTTTGGCAAGTGGATTCTAAGAAAGCACAACAGACAGTGGGAATGGTCAAATAAATGTCTTGAAAGGATTGTAGGGCTCTGGATGGGGGGTGTATAGTGAAACTGAGGATGTCAGGTACAATGGGTTATTGAAGTGAAGTGCTTTGTGTGTTAGGGTCAAGATTTTAAATTGGACTATAAGATATGGGAAGCCAATGAGAAATGAGAAAAATATTAATGAGAAAATATTTTAAAAAATCTTTGATAAAACATTGTCAATACCAAACAGTGAAGTATGGTCAGGGGATTTAACAGTTAAAACCAGCAGCAGACTCAGAGAATCAGCTTGGAGGCAAAAGAAATAAGTCTACAGCAATTTTGCACATCTTTTGCAAAAGCAACACAAAATGCAGTAGCATTATACAGATATAGGGAATGACTGTTCATAGCTGTAGTAAAAGGATACGAATTTAAAATAGGATTTTACTTTGCAGATGAATTGCTCTTTCTTTATAATAACTCCATAATAAAATACATTGGAAATGAAATGTAAAAATGTAAAATACTATATTCATATTAATTAAAACAATATCTTAAAATCAGATGCTGTACTGCTCTTCAAGATAATCTAAAACGGCTGATATACTTGATAAAACATTAAAAGTTCTCTTTTCCTGTTTTGAAGTAATCCTTTCCATCATGTACATTAAATGATGATGAAAACAAGTGAAAGGCGTTCCATGTTCAAGAGCTATATCGACCCAGTCTCGAACACACTTTAGAGGTGTTTCTTCATATCCAGCAAACAGGGCTGGATTTGCTAACAGTCCTCTGGCAACCATTATACCTTCAAATGGAAACCAAATAAAATGTATTATGTAAGCTGAGTTAAACTCTATACAAAAGAGTAAGAAAGAGATAAACTAAATCCTAAAACTGCACAGTAAATAGGCATACTCCAGGAACATTACACTACTCTGCGTACATGGGAGATAATTTTCCTGTCCATTAATTGTATACCATAAAACTGAAAATAAAATTCATGCATTGCAATTTGTCAGCCAGCATGGTATGATCTATAGTAAACACACCATGAAGAACTGACTAATGTCAAGCAAGTTTTAATATTTATTGAACAGAAGAGTGTACCATAGCCTCACTGCAATTTCTCAAAAGATTAAAATGTTGAGATTTCTATTTCAGAAGTAAAATGCATTGTTGGGGGTTCCAGAACGTTTTACAACAGCAACTCTGGTGGGTCCAACCACGTCAAACTTCTTCCATTCACAGTCCAGCAGTCATAAGATGTAATCAGTAGCATAACAGCTTTAAGTGTCTTAAATAACTTCTAAATGTGCCAAGAACATGGGTAAAAGAGGACACATACCTAAAGGGAAGCTAGAGAAAAACCTTCCCCTATTAGCTATATCCTATCCAAAACAGCCTAAATGTTTTTTGTTTTTTTTTAAATTTCAGGCCATTATTCGGCAATAAAAGTTGAATAAGCAAAAATAAATATTAGCCCAAAAGCTATAAAATACTGTTATACTGTGAGAAACAACAATACAGAACTCTCACTTCAAAGTAACATGATATATAGGGGCTCATCTTCAAAGCACTTAGCCTTCCAAAGTTCCATAGAAACCTATGGAACTTTGGAAGGCTAAGTGCTTTGAAAATATGTCTCATAGTGACTTATATGAATTATACTAGTTTAAGTCATTCTGATTTATTAATGCTTGCTTTGTTACTCTGCCTTTATTGGTTTATTTGTGTTTGTATTTTGCATCAGTTTTTTCATGAAAGCATTGCTTAAGATATTTCTTGAATGGTTCTTGAATCTATACGATCACACGCCTTTCAACATCTGTTGGAGACAGAGAAATACTGAACACCTGAGACTACATGGTGCCCTTTTATGGCAGAGCCCAGAATTCTAGAATCTGTCTCCATTTCTGCTGGCTGATAAGCACAACCCACAAGTTCTGGACTTGTCTGGTGAGGACACTAAGGAAATACATATTATGTATACAGTTTTATGTTCAACAAATCAAGCCAACATAAAATATACACCTATTGAAATTCATAAATACAGGTGGATGGAATAAGCTCTGACTTCTGACCTAATCTCAAATTCCTGTCTTCTTGATAAGACCTGTGGCCCTATGTACCAAGAAAAAAGAGCTGAAGTGGAATTTGAACCTGGGTCCCTTAGCTCTGAGTCCACTGCACTAAACACAAGGTGGAAGAAAGCCTTTACTACACAGATCTTACAGCTCATAATTAAAATTAAATTGCATATAACTTCTAAACAATTGTTACATAAAGATATTTCCTCCTTTACATTATACAAAAGGGGCAAAACACATTTAAGTACTTACCATCTGCTCCAGTCACTTGATGTACATTTTCTGCCTCTTTTAAATTTCTAACATCCCCATTGGCAACTACAGGTACAGATATATTTTCTTTTATAATTTTAATTGCATCATAGTGTACTGGCTGGTGTCTCTCTTCTAAATATCTGCCATGGACTGTAATCCAGGAAACTCCAGCTGCCTCAGCTTTCCGACACAGGTCCACAGTCTTGATTAAGTCATCATGAATCCTGAAAGTCAGACAAAAACATTACATTACCTTATGTATACTTTGTGAAAAAAAACAAAAAGAGAGGACTTTCTACTTATTCATTACATTATTAGTATATCTATAATTTACATACATATATTTGTAAAGGGATTATTTGAAAAGGAATAGAAAACAAAACATTATATAAATTATGCCTCTGTGTAGGACCATGATATATAATCACACCTGTGTCTACTTCTGGTCATCTTAATCTAAAGAAGGATACACCAGAATTAGAAAAGGTTCAGAATAGGCAAAAGAAAGGCTAAACAGGTTAGGGCTCTACAACTTGGAAAAGAGATGCTGGAGAGGGGATATGATAGAAGTTTGTAAAATCATGAGATGGATGAAACAGTTATATAGGGGATGGTTGTTTAATCTTTAAAACACTAAAATAAGAGGACACTCCATGAAACTAACAAGCAGCACACTGAAAACAAATCACAGAATCTATATTTTGATGTAGCACCTAATTAAGATATGGAATTTGTTGCTGAAGGACATGATCAAGGCGAGAGAGCACTTTCAGTTAGAATTCCATAATCTGCACAGCTTTATAATGAGGGCAGTTCTATAAGTGGGTGCCACCCCAATGCCACACGGTGAGAGGTTATTCTATAACGGCATCTGGATGCCCAGATTATGTTATAGAATAATAGCACAACCCGATATCAGCACACCTAGGTTTATGGGCCCCCAGTTACACCAGCCATGGTATAACTACAGTTACGTATATGTGGCAGAGACATGCGTAACTTACAATATTCTGTAAGTTAAATGCGTGAGAGTTCTGCCCATTTGTCTACACATATATATGGCTCCTTGCATTTATATGCTATGCCACTTACTTGCAATGTTACAGAATATGTGGAGCGGCATTTTAGAAAAGATGTTTAAGTCAGAATGTCCATCTCGCGTGTATTTTAGAATAGGATACAGCCTGTTCTAAAATATATGCGAGATGGACGGCATGAACATCCATTTTCCAGATTATGAACTGGGGAGGGGGAAAGGACATATATGTTCCTATGCTGCTACACAGACATCCAGGCAGAGCAGAGGGGTAGCCTAATAGTTAGAACAGTGGGTTGAGAATCAGGGGACCCAGGTTCAAATCCCACTCCAGCTGCTTGTGATTTTTTGTTTTCAATTGTGAGCCCTCCCGGAACAGAAAATACCTATTGTACCTGAATGTACACCACTTAATAGCTTTCAGACCTGCAGGTGTCTTATATATTCAGGTACTGTCCCTGAGAACTCACAATTAAAAAAAAAAAAATCACAAGCAGATGAAGTAGAATTTTAACCTGGGTCCCTTGGTTCTCAGTCCATTGCACTAACCATTCGGATACTCATCAGATCTGCATGCTGCTTTAAGAACATCCATAGGACCCTAAACTGTCATAGAACCTGGTGTCCCTTGCTGGTTTCACATTTGGGAGAGAGGAAAGGGGACAACAACCACTGGGGGATTAAGGAGGTGTCATGTCTTAATCCCTCCAATGGATAGCTGCTTAGTCAGAGCACCTTTCTGTAACCTGGATGTGACAAGTACGAGGTCTAAATACAGACATCCATCTTTTTAGACTATGATGTCCCTCCCCCTTCTGTGATTGGAATTGGATGTCCATATTTTGGGCCTTCCCTAGTCCCGCCTAGACCATGACCCCTTGCCATATGGGTGTACTACATTCTTAGATGTGCATATTCTGCCTTTATAAAGTTGGGATTTGGATGTCCAAATGCCAGTTTTCAAATGACGAAAAGAAGAACAGAGCTAACCATCTAAGAGTCCTACTGGCACTTTTGGGACCTTCATCACACTGAGGATTTAGTGAGGGGGGGGTAATTAAATTTCAGTAACTGCAGATGAGACACATGAAATCCATGGTGACCCAGCTGTGGCAGTCTTATTCGTCACCTACAGTGAGAATGGAGGTGCTGCAAGCATGTAATGCAATTTCCGTGTCAGCTTTAGCAAGTTTTGGTCATATTTCAGAGGCAGTGGGAAGATGTATGTCTGCAGTCATTTTGCAAGCTATATGAAAAAGATATATGAAGATCTGCTCAATACAAAATCAGGATGGTGTAAAAGAAAGACTGAAGTGTTCTAAAGCTTTCTAAGATTTCTTAGATTTTGTAATACATTTCGAAGTGCCATTTAGATATGCAAATGAGCTTAAAATATATTGCTCTCTGTCGCAAACAAAGCTGAATCAAAAATCATTCCCAATGACCCTCAAAGCTGTTGGTATTTGATTACTGAGGAAGTGCAAGTTCTACTGATAGGGGCACCCATTTTGTTACCTTTATCAACAACACAGATGAAAATGTAAGGAATATTAATCTCTGAGAAAGTTTGTAGGCACAGAGATTTACAAAAAATTAATTAAAAAATAAAATGTTTTGTCTCCTGACATTTTTCAGTGAAAACTTGGAGTCTGTGATTGCAATATTAAAATTTTATGAATTACTTGCTATTTGATGAGAAACAAGACATTGAAGAAATTTTTATAAAGAACATACATGAGAAATGGTATTCATCCATGAGCAGAAACATATAAAATCCATAGACCTTTGAAATTCAGTTAAATACTGTGATGTACTGCTCAAGTGATTGGCCCATTTTGGAAAGTTGGAATTTCCAGCAAATTTTAAAAACATCAGGTTTTTATTCAGTCAGATTTCAAAGAGTGAAAAAAGAGAAGCACTTTTTGGATAGTACCGTTCAGAATCATAAGACTGCCACAGGAGGTCCCACCAAATATTTAGTTAGCAAAACCAGCATGAGCAGGAGCAACTGGGGATTGTTCCTGTCCTGACTAGCCACTAGACCACTAATGATATAGCAGAAGTGGGAGTGAGGGCTGTTCTCTTTCAGGGGCCAGGCCATTTTCGGTTTCAGCTAAAACTGAATGGCATATTTCAGCTGCAGATTCGGTTTCGGTTGAAACCAAAATACTGGTTTCAGTTGTCCTCTAATCTTAATGTGTTCCTTAGATGTGCGAATGGAAATAGGCTGTTTCCACTGTCTCGCTAAGCTATTGAGCAAGCACATAGAGTACATATATCAGATGATCAAAATAATAGCCTCCAAAAATGAGTGGGTGCTCTTCAGTGAGTCTAGACACCCTACGAGGATGGAGGAAGCAGCATTATGATTTGGGTTGAATTAAAGATATGTGAAACTATACGCAGTGAAACAGAACCAATATGGAAGAAGAAAATGGGTGAGGGTGGGTGGGGGAAGGGGTCTTAGTTCAAAACTAGATAACAGTTTACTGGTATTATTCATGGTATGGAAATCTTGATTGTTGTTCATAGTGTTTACCTTTCAATAAGCAATTAAAAAAACAGCAGTGAATGGTGGAGTACCTTATGTTTTTGTTGGATGCCCAACAAGGAGGAGAAGTCTACCTGGTTGACAAATTAATTTAACAACTAAGCATTCAATATTACCTTATCTTAATAGATACTGAAAAGTTAGGATTCTCCACTTGATTTCTTACTTGTCGAACCATATCCTGAATAAGCTCTGGCTTATTTATCAAACAGGCACCATAACCTTCAGCCATTGCCCACCTAAGAAACAGATGGTTTAAATCAGCATTATAAAAAGAAATTGTACAGCATATTATGTTCAATTACAACGTCAAGGCTGGTATTGAACATGCAGTGGCTCAGGGCAAAAATTTGGGAAGGAGCCCAAAGTCAAGCATCAGGCTGTTTTTTTCTTCAGCATTTGGCCAGCTTGGGTTCCTTGTAGCGTGGGAGTCAAGGGTTGTTGCCCTGTTTGCACTTCATGCCAGTTCTGCAGGGTTCACTACACAAGTTCCAGGTATACATATACCTGGAGTTAAAGTACGAGTTAAAGTTATATGCTGCCATTGCTTCCATGAGAAATAAGAGAATACATTGCCCCATGTAAGCCGCATTGAGCCTGCCATGAGTGGGAAAGTGCGGGGTACAAATGTAACAAAAAATAAAATAAATACCAGGTTGGATATGTACCATTTAAGGCTTTTCTCATCTGTCTCATTTAGATCTTTATTCAACTAAGATTTTTATTTTCAGAGGTGCTGAACTGAAAAATATATTTGGAATACGGCCCTTACACATTCTACTGAATAAAGCCCTAATGCTTATCTGTACAAGTTTGAATCAGGTCCTATGCAACTATATTCATACGACAGTAAATATTACTACTTTGTACAAATACAATGTTACAAGCTGCTGCACAGATACACAGAAGAGACGGTCCCTTCTCAGTGAAGATTACAATCTAGTCAAGACAGAAGACAAATAATAGACCTATGAAGTCACCTCAGCAAACTTTGTCATTTCGGCTTTCTCAACAGTGGAGATTGACAGGGGAATAAAATTCCATTGTTATCTTGGCTTCAAAATAATCAAAATGATAATCAAAATGTGATTATTCAGTCAGTTTATCGCCATCCCTGCAGGCTCTGTCCCTGCCCCATCCCCGCGGGCTCTGTCGTCATCTGCACAAGCCTTGAACACTTATGATTTTATATTTAAATCTTTTTATGAAAGTATAAAAAGGAACAATATTCTGTATAACTGTTTACAAAATCATAAATAGAAAACAATAACAACGAGCAATTGAAATAACCACCACCCCGCACTACCCTGTACCCTTCCAACCCCAACAATATCTGACTTATACGACCCCAACGAACCATAATCCACCCTGTTAAAATGTCCAGGGGGGCAAAATACAACCCATTATGTATGCCCTAGTAGGGGAGAAATATGCACTGCTATGATTTCTTAATCTATGGATGAATAATAAGTCATCAAGTATCTCAAGATTGTCTAGTTCTCCCATCTTCCACAGTCCTTCCCGCAATAGAAAATGTCCTCTCAGAAGATGTGCTGGTAGCAGGAATGCACAAGATTCCCTGTACAAGTTTTGCCAGTTTTGGCCAGCACTTTTGCTTGTTTTTCCAAAAAATCAAAATATCGTCATCTGCATCACTCAAACAGAAATAACTGTCCAATTCATTAATAGTAGCCTTCAAAGGAGGCATTATTCCACAAAAGTCACTCATAAAACTGCTAACATCCATTTTCATTCTTTGGGATGGGGACTCTTCCACAGATGCAACGCTTTCTGGGAATGTGGAGGATTCTCGTATAGACTACTGGCTGGAAGAGGCACTGGACGGGAGGGAGGGACGATGACCTTGTAACTGGAAGCGGGAGGGAGGCAGTTGAGCTGCTTGAAATATGCGCGAGGCAGTTTGGGGGTGGGTGGCGTTGGGATCAGCTGCGATGTCTGTTCCCCCCCCCCCCACAGGTTGAGTTGTGGATGTCATACTGGGAAGGTGGTGGAAATATGCGCGAGGCAGTTTTTTTTTTTTTTTGGGGGGGGGGGGGGCGCCGGTTGGATCAGCTGTGAGGTTTGTTTTGTTTTTTTTTTCCTCCCGGGTCTGAGGTGGACGTCATACTGGGAAGGTGACGTCAGCCTGCCTTCGGAGCCTAACAGACCAACTCAGCCACGAACCCAGACAGCAGGATTAGAATGTTGGAAGTGAGAATTATTATATAGGATAATGTTTGACAATTTTGGATGGATGCTGTACACACCATGCGGCAATTTATAGGGGTGGAGTATCCTTTTAAAGTAGAACATTGCTTACTTCATTTCAAGCCTCTGGGGATCAAACCAGATATACACAAATTGGCAATCAGGTACTTTGTTGCCGCTAAACTCACCCTGGTGGAGGCATGGAAAAAGCCAACCACTCCTTTGTTGTCCTTGGTTCAGCGCAAGATGGACTGTATCTATCAGATGACTCGTTTGACGACGATGCAGACTGTCAACATATTCATTTTCATTGAATTTGGGATCCCTACTCTATTTGGAGATTTGGTCAACCTGCTCCTGCAGTAGTTTGATATTCTCTCTCACCCTTCAGCTCTTAGCCACTCTAAGCAACAGCTTTGCCTCCTGTTCTTGGGGGGGGGGGGGGGAGGTAAAAGGGGTTTGCGTTATTGATTTTCAATGTCTCGGTTCTTGTATCACATTTTCTGTTGGTTTAACGAAACTATGTTATATTTTTGAATCTGTTAATAAAAAGAATTCAGTTGCCAGTTGTCAAAGATATATTAAGTTTTTACATATTGATACTAGCATTTTATAGATGTTGTTCCATTTAGTTGGAACAGCCTGTTTAAGGCTTTTAGAGAATGACATGGGGACAAAGTTTGTCCCTGACCCCATCCCTGTGTTATTCTCTAGTGGAACTTACTGAACCTTGTACTCTAGAAAGGCTAACCAAAATTTTCTTTGCCAAATTAATACAGTGCTTGGCATTAAAAACTTGAAATCTCTGCATAAATAAGCTTCCCTTGATTTAATAGATCTTACTGAACTTTACCTTAACTACAAACTAGATTATCCTAAGACAGAGCATTAAAATATACCACTGTGCAGCTTTGGAAGAAAATACTATTTAAAATGCATCTGTAAGGGTATAAAAATATAACACTATACGTGTTTGTTTTCGTTTTGGGATTGCAATTATTCTGGATATTTTTAACTTCTATTTTAAACTATTATCTGCCAAGGGAAAGATACTTTTGGATCAGTGGAATACAAATGTTAGCTAAATAAAAAATACAATTTTAATAAAAATGTGTTACATGGCATGCATAGTAGTTGTTTTGTCAATGTACACTGCAACTTTTTTCCCTCAGCAAAACTATTACCATTTCTTCTTGGCAACGAAACCTAAACTAAGGTGGTAGGATAAGAAAAAGTGACCAGAGACCCTTTTCAAACAGATAATATACAAATCAGTTTATTTCAATTCTTGCTCACCAGCTAGTTGTGTATTTTCATCTGGACGATGAGGCTTAATTAAGTTATACTACAACTTAGGGTAGCCATCAAGTACATCTGTTCTCTTGTTGTCCCCATTTAATGCTAGTATTGTAGCACATTTCCATGCATGCAATAGGAAATCACAGCATAATGTAAGCCACATTGAGCCTGCAAATTGGTGGGAAAATGTGGGATACAAATGCAACAAATAATAATAAAATACTAGTGCCGTATCAATCAGTTTGGCATTTGTTGGGTGAGGTTGCAACAAAAAAAAAGACATAAGATACTGTAGTATTTTTAAAATTGCATTTGGAATAATTTTAATCTAGTTTTCCATAATCTGCTTGCCTTACCTCTGAGGACACCCACAATTTAGGTCTATCCCATCTGCAAAGGGGCAGACTAGACAAGCTGCATCAGCTAAAACCTGCGATTCGTTAGCAGCAAACTGAACAATCAGGGGACGATCACCTAGTGAAATTGATAAGGCAATTACGTTACAGCAATAATAAAACTGATCACAAATATAAGGACAATTCTATAACTTCCTGCCTGCAGTTAAGCATGTCTTGTGCACATAAATGCATCAAAAAGTGTCCCGTGTACACAGCTATGTTTACACTCTTCTTTCAGTTGCAATCTATGCCACTTAACTCGTGCCTTTATAGAAACATAGAAAAATGTAGGCAGATAAAGACCATATGGCCTATCCAGTCTGCCTATCTATGCCATCTACTCTTCCCATCACTCCTTTAGAGATCCTATGTACTTTTCCCAAGCTCTCTTGAATTTTCATTTCCACCAGGAATTCACCACCCTTTTAGTGAAGAAGTATCTCCTCAGGTTACTTCTAAATATATCCCCTTTCACCTTCATCCTATGTCCCTCGTTCCAGAGCTCCCTTTCAGTTGAAAAAGACTCGCCTCCTGTGCATTTATGCTGTGTAGGTAAATAAAATCTCTCTATCATATCTCCCCTCTCCTGCATTTCTTCCAAAGAATACATATTGAGATCTTTAAGTCTGTCCCCATATGCTTTATGACGAAGACCACTGCCCATTTTAGTAGCCACCCTCTGGACCTACTCAATCCTGTTTATATCTTTTTGAAGTTGCGTCCTTCAGAATTCTACGCAATATTCTAAACGAGGTCTCACCAGAGTCTTATACAGGGGCATCATCGACTCCTTCTTCCTACTGGCCATTCCTCTCCCTATGCACCCAAGCATTCTTCTAGCTTTCTGTTTGGCCACCTTAATATCACATACGATCACACCCAAGTCTCGTTTCTCTTTCGTGCACAAAAGTTCTTCACCCCCTAAACTGTACCGCTCCCTCAGGTTCCTACAGCCCAAATGCATGACCTTGCATTTTTTTTAATCATTAAATCTAAGCTGCCAAAATCCAACCTAGAGGAAAGGTCTGGAATTTAGCAGCTTAGATTTAATGCTAAAAATGCATTTGGGCTGAAGAATTGTGCCAGCAGAATTATACTGGCTACCACCCATGTGAGAAGAGAAACTTAGTCACATATAGTTGGAAACTTCCGGAGGGATAGCAGTGTTAGTTTGTGGAAGAAAAATGTCAAAGAGGCTGGTGGCACCTTAGAGACTACGGGGTGGAAATTTTCAATGCTGGCTCTCATTAGATAGCTTATTTGATTGCTGGTGGTTTCCTTGTGGATTCTTGTCAGCGAGATAAATGCCCCTGCATAATTTTGTCTAAACTGGGTTGTTCCTGATGAAGCCCAGAAGCGGGTGAAACGATATGGGCCACGTTTTGAACACAATTAAGCAGTTGGAATGAAGGTGATTAAGCCAGCCAGCTAAGGAAAGCTGTTATTTTATGCTATAGCTGTGCTTTTGGAACTATTTGATTCTCAGTGAAAATGTTTGCATTATGAGAAAATTCTGATTGTAAGCATGCGAGATTAATTTTCTTACCCAATGAAAGAGATCAGACCACGGACACCAAAATCTTATATAGATAACGGGTCTTGTTGGTCAGACCTTCGTCAATACCTTGGTTTCTGAGGGTAATTCTCATGCTTTCAAGTATTGTATGCCTTTTTATGACCTTTTGGGACTGAATTTGGCTGTTGTTTAGTTTGTTTTGTATTAGTTTACGCAACTTAGATCAACAGCTCATACTGTTACTTGTCTAATAGCTTATTTTTTTACCACTAACTTGGTGTTAGTTTAGCACAGGTCCAATTTTATACAATGAGACCTATTTACTAATAACTCAGGCTAACAGTAAAATAAAATGTCTTAAAATGGTAGCCCAGTGGTTATCTATAAGGTTTATTCATGATTTGCATACATGTGTAAAACTCCATTAAAGAAAGCCAATATTTACATATGCATATCTACAGTGTGTCAATATTTATTTCAAGGTGGTGTGATTTGTTTGGGCTTGGGCAGGATTAAAATCTACAAGTGTATGTGGGAGAAATCATGTCAGGATTTATACTTACTCAAAAGTACATATAGGCTTTTAAAAAGTGCTCGTTTCAGTCAGTTTTCTGGTCTACCCTGCATAGGCTATATCCCAGCTACAGAGGTCTGACCGCTTGTTGAATTGTCACCTATTGTCATCTTCTTCTTAGGTTTTCTACTATCCCAGGTAGAGGGGTATATATATTCCCACAGTTAACCCAGCATCCAGATCTCTCCATAAACCATTTACTAATAAAGTCTTAATACAAATAACAATACCTTCATTTGTTGTAAATTCACTGTCTCTTGCTTTGACAGATTTAACAAAATCAGCTGCGACTATCATTGGTGTGTAACAGAGATCACAGCTGTATTTCCTCACCAGAGTTCTGAAAGCTAACCTGCAAGCAGACAAATAACTTAAAAAGCCCAAACCAGCAATCTTCTTAAAATGTCATTTAAAGAATTCAAAATAAATACCACAAAACTAATTTAACAGAAGACAAAGTAAAAAAATTAGTGTAAATGTTATTGTTTGTTTGGAGTGTAACTATACAAAGATGCAAACAGTTGTGGACCAAGAGTAACCTTTAAACTAATTACTATAGAATTTGGAAAGCAATTAAAAGGCGAAGGATTTACTGAATTGGGGTTAGATTCAAACCTTTCTACTCTTTCCAACCCATTGGATTGTTGAAAAGAAAAATCACACATAAGTGGTCAAGAACATATGTCCATATGTTTAGGAACCAAAATTTAGGGCCCTGGTTACTAAGGTGCACTAGCATTTTTAGTGTGCGCTAACCGTGTAGATGCCCATAGGAATATTATGGGCATCTACACGGCTAGTGCACACTAAAAATACTAGCGTGGCTTAGTCAACAGGGCTCTTGGTATGGGAGAAAAACTTGGAAAAAGTTAGAAAGTTTATTTGGATTTTACTCACACCTTTACAGTAGTAGCTCAAGGTGAGTTACATTCAAGTACACTAGTTATATGACAGATCTAACTGTGGTTCCAGTGAAATAAAGTTCCCAAAACTACATCCCAATATACAGTGATACCTTGGTTTTCGTCGATAATCCGTACGAAAACAATCGACGAAAACCGAGGCAATTATTTCCATATGAATCAATGAGCAGGAGAATGCGTGGGTCGCCCTTTGTTTTCGCAAAATTAGCAGCGAGGTCGCGTGGGCACGCCAACGAAATCCGAGACAAATTTTTCGCAGAAAAAAATCGACGAAAACCAAAACCAACCATAACTGAAGGAGAGGCAGTTCCATTAACTGCAGCATAATAACATTAAAACTTGCTCTCCCCGCTCCCAACACAGATATAAAGCATACACACATATGCTCTCTTTCCCCGCTCACAGTCACATACACACATAAAGCTAGGACAGATACAGATATATACACACACATGTAAAAAAACAGCTGGAAACAGTTACTCATCTTGTAGCTGGCTGCAAAATATTGATAAATATAACAGAAACCTTCAAAACAATTTTAAACAAAAATTATCACTCTCATTATTCATATATATATAATTATTTTTAAAATAAAATCCAATAAATCCAATAAATTATAGAAAATTTTTTTTATGTTGTGCTCAGTTTTTGGTGTATTGCTGTGGACTGATAATCCAGGCTTAGCAGGAACACCACCCTTACATCATAGCACATCCTACCTCCATCCTAATAATATTGTTCAATATTGTTGAAAAAAGCATTGCAGTGGACAAGAACTTGGCAGGAAGAAGATTTTTTTCTACACATCTCTACTTAAGTTAAGTAATTGCTATTTATATATTTTTTGAACATCAAGTTTATTATATTCTTTTGGACTTTGCCCATCTATTGAACAATACTATTAGGATGGAGGTAGGATGTGCTATGATGTAAGGGTGGTGTTCCTGCTAAGCCTGGATTATCAGTCCACAGCAATACACCAAAAACTGAGCACAACATAAAAAAAATTTTCTATAATTTATTGGATTTATTGGATTTTATTTTAAAAATAATTATATATATATGAATAATGAGAGTGATAATTTTTGTTTAAAATTGTTTTGAAGGTTTCTGTTATATTTATTAATTTTAAAAAATTTGAAACCATTTTTCTAAGAACACCCAGAATTACGTTCGGTACTTCTGCAAAATATTGATGGCAGAAAATTTATATAAGGAAAGGCACCACAAAGTGGCAAGTCTCATTCATTGGAAACTTTGTAAACATTATATCATCACCTCACTTATTCCCATTTCTAGATCATTTATCAATATGTTAAATAACACTGGTCCCAGTACAAATCCCTGGGGCACTCCACTACTTAGAGAAATGGCCATTTAACCCTACCCTCAGTTCCTAATCCACAAAAGAACATTGTCTCCTATCCCATGGCTTTTTAATTTCCTCAGGAGTTTCTCATGAGGGACTTTGTCAAAAGCTTTCTGAAAATCTAGAAACACTACATCAACCAGCTTATCCACATTTATTCATGCCTTCAAAGATGTGAAGCAGATTGGTGAGGCAAGATTTCCCTCAGCTGAATACATGTTGACTCTGTCCCATTAAACAAGCTTGTCTATGTATTCAGTAATTTTATTCTCTATACTAGTTTCCACTATTTTGCCTAGCACTGACATCAGGCTCACTAGTATAGTGCGCTTAGATTTAGGTGCTGAAATAGGCACGGATTCTATAACACTGCACAGAACTTAACTGGCTTAACAAACTAATGAGCGCTGATAACAGCACATAAGCTATAACGAGCACTAATTGGCACTGATTAGAATGTAGGTGCACAACTCGCTAAATGTGTTCTGTAATGATGTTCACTGAACTTCTAAAACGTGGAGGCAAAAATGGGCGTGGTTATAGGCGGGGAAATGAGCATTTCATGGATGTTCCAAAATTTAGGCGCCTAGTTATAGAATATGGCCCACTACGCCTAAATCTACACACTGAGATTTACACCAGGTTTTCATTGGCGTACATGGATGCATGCAGATATCAGTGTAGGGAGAGATGAGAGTGCAGAGGTACTGAAGAGCTGCAGAGTGAATGCACTTATAGGTCAATAAGAGGAGTTTGAACTGTATGCAGAAACAGATAGGAAGCCAGTGAAGTGACTTGAGGAGAGGGCTAATATGAGCATAACGACAATGGCAGAATATTAATCGTGCAGCAGAATTTTGAACAGATTGAAGAGGAGAGAGATAGCTAAGTGGAAAACCTGTGAGAAGCAAGTTGCAATAGTCTAAGCGAGAGGTGATAAGAGTGTGGATGAGGGTTCTGGTAGTGTGCTCAGAAAGGAAAGGGTGAATTTTGCTGATATTATAGGAAAGAAACGACAGGTTTTAGCAGTCTGCTGAATATGTGCAGAGAAGGAGAGGGAGCAGTCGAAAATGACCCCAAGGTTACGAGCTGATGAGACAGGAAGGATGAGAGTGTTATCCACAGAAATAGAGAATGGGGGAGGAGGAGAGGGTGGTTTAGGGGGAAAGATGAGAAGCTCAGTCTTGGTCATGTTTAGTTTCAGATGGTGCTGAGACATCCAGGCAGCAATGTCAGACAGGCAGGCAGGCTGATACTTTGGCCTGGATTTCGGCTGAGATTTCTGGTGTGGAGAGGTAGATCTGGGAGTCATCAGCATAAAGATGATACTGAAAACCATGGGATGAGAGTACCAAGGGAAGAAGTATAGATGGAGAAAAGAAGAGGTCCCAGGACAGATCCCTGAGGTACACCAACTGACAGTGGGATAGAAGTAGAGGAGGATCCACTAGAGTATACACTAAAGGTACGCTGGGAGAGATAAGAAGAAAACCAGGAAAGAACAGAGCCCTGATATCCAAGTGAGGACAATGTATCAAGGAGTAGGCTGTGATCAACAGTGTCAAAAGCAGCAGACAGATCGAGAAGGATGATAGAATAGAGAGCTTTGGATCTGGCCAGGAACAGATCATTGAAGACCTTAGCAAGCGCTGTTTCAGTTGAATGAAGGGGGCGAAAGCCAGATTGAAGTGGATCAAGAGTAGCCTGAGATGAAAGAAAGAAGGCAACGGTGGCGAACAGCATGATAGGAAAGGGAGGAGGGAGATGGGGCGATAGTTGGAAGGACAGGTAGGGTCCAATGAAGGTTTTTTAAGGAGTGGTGTGACTACGGCATGTTTGAAGGCATCAGGAACAGTCGCAGTGGACAGTGAAAGATTGAGGATATGACAGATAAAAGGGATGACAGTAGGAGAGATAGTGTTAAGTAGATGGGAGGGAAGAGGAACAGGTAGTTAGTTTTGAGGAGGAAATAAGATGTGTAGTTTCCTCTTCAGTGATTTCAGAAAAGGAGGCAGGAGTTGGAGGGTTGAGAGAATGGACTAAGGGCGTTCATATTATTACATGCATAGACAATTTATCCATGTGTGCTTGGAAATTCTTTCTAATGAGGCCTGTGGTACCCAAAACAATGTGCAATGATCCAAGAACTAAAATCAACTAGTGTCCTATAGGACTCAAACCACACAGAACAATAGAATGTTGTGCATAATACTTACTTTGAATATCGCACCATAGGAGCACATATTTTTAGAGTATGACCGGAATGAAATAAGTCCATTAGGTTTTCTAAGTGGCATTGCAGGTCTTCAGTAAATCACTATTAATGATAATCTGATCTTTCTTCCATGTCTGAAAACAAACATTTTAAAAAGACTTGAATTATCTTTCATACATTCCAGTAATGCAATCTGAGAGAAAAACTAATAGACACAAATTCAGGGGCAGATGCTCAAAACTAACGTCAGCGTTAAAAAATGGCTAGCGCCAGATTTGCACACACATTATTGTGCGCCAAATGGTCAAAGGGCTCTAGCGCAAGTTTTGACATATTTGTTAAAGATGGCTGCAAATTGTATTGAAATGTATTTAAATGGATGTTAATGGTCAGAGAACATTCCATTGCAATGCTCAGACAGAAGTGTTGCAATGTGCAGAAGGACATAATAGCCTATAATACCAAAATGTTATCACCATGTTAGGGTGCAGCATTGAAGGTTTTTTCAGGAGATTTGTCAATTTTTCACACTGAACTATGGGTTTTGTGTTCTTTTATAAATGGAAGGAAGCCCATGCAAGTTTTAAGCGCTAATAGTGAAAAAACAAACGTGTATGGGTCTAAGCAAAAACAAAAGTAAAAGCACACATTGGCGCCTGATTTTCTGTGCTTAAATAGCAGCCTTTCAAAAATTTAGAGTGCAAACAATTTTTGAAAGTCTCATATTTAAAAATGCAGAAGAACAGTGCTGCATACATCTAGTAGTGCTATAGAAATGATAAGTAGTTGTTGAAGTGTGTGCTTACACTTGCAGTTTTGTCTTGGCATGTACACAAGAACCATGCTTACCACAAAATCTTTGTGTGCACGTGCCAGGCACATCCCTTCCCTTAAATTTGATTTTTTAGCAATACAAATAAAACACAATAAAACATGGAAAAGAAAATAAGATGATACCTTTTTTATTGGACATAACTTAATACATTTCTTGATTAGCTTTTGAAGGTTACCCTTCTTCATCAGATCGGAAATAAGCAAATGCTAGCACAAATTAATCATACTTATCATTTGTATATGATGTCTTTTGAGCATCTCTTTGCTATTTTTTTGCTTTGCTGTTGCATTATGAGCTTTTGTGTTATGCACTTTTGAACCTGGCTTTGAGCAACAGCCTCTCAGTTAGGCATAATTTGCATTTTGAAATCATTTTATCTAGCATGGAAATTTATGCACTATACTACAGTGTATGTAAGCAAGTGAAGGAAAAAGTTGGATATGTACAGTTCATAACATGAAAAAATACACTAGATTATATGCCTGCATCCCAAAAGATGCTACAGACCATGGGAGCCAATTTTTCAAAATTATTGGGGGTGCTAAGCCCAATGGAAATAACACCTTCCTGGACACATACAAGGAATTTTCCTGGACACATAAAAGGAATTTTCTCAATATTGGGGGTGCTCAAGCACCCACATACAAGGAATTTTCTCAATATTGGGGGTGCTCATGCACCCACAGCGCTGGCTCCTATGCTACAGACAGACAGAAAGGACCAGTCCCCACTGCCATAGGAGTCAGCTTTGTGGATGCTTCAGAACCCCCAATATTGAGCAAACGTTTTTACCACATCCAGGAAGGGATAATTTCCATTGGGTTTAGCACCCTGAATCATTTTGAAAAGTTGGCTCCTATGCCCACTGCTGCAATTATTTTTTCCTGAGAAGCTCAGTGCATCCCAGGAAAGAAAACATGATCACAATGATTAGATGTGGGTTTTTTTTTTTAACTAAGCGCAGTTTCACCCTTTAAAGTAGCAGCTCAAGGCGAGTTATTCAGCTACCCTACAGGATGTCATTACATCTCTGTCAATGAGTCAGAATTACCTAATATCTAACAGTAAACGCCATTCCATGTGAAAAGCAAATTGATTAACACAAACCTACCTAAATCTCCACTACCCAAGCTGCAAAGGACTGAAATGCAAATCAACCTATGCATCCAGCTTTTCCTACATAAGAACACAACTACGGAACGCATTACCAAAAGCCATGAAAACAACTTATGATCACCTAAACTTCCGGAAATCATTAAAAATTAACTTGTTCAAAAAGGCATACCCCCACCGACCCAACTTAAATGCCTGTACCCTGCAACACAACGAAACCAAAGCTCGTAATGGCCATACAATAACTCTTCCTCTCTACAATTCCCTAATGCGTCTGTACACACGAACCTTATTCTACCACCACATTACTGTATTTGTTCATACCAGAATTACGCTTTTACGGTACTATGTAAGCCACATTGAGCCTGCAAATAGGTGGGAAAATGTGGGATACAAATGTAACAAATAAAATAAAAATTAGTTATTATTATAACATAACATATCTACTACTTAGCATTTCCAGAGCGCTACTAGGGTTACGCAGCGCTGTACAGTTTAACAAAGATGGACAGTCCCTGCTCAAAGGAGCTTACAATCTAATAGACAAAATGTGCAGACTATCAAATTGGGGCAGTCTAGATTTCCCTTATTTAAAAAAAATTGTTGACAACCTTATAGTTATCAGCGATATAATACTGTGATGGCTAAATGACAGCAGCCAGAGAAAGAACGAACCAACTCACCTAACCCCCTTCTCACCGTCTCCCTCACATCCAGGCCACTAGACAATTCCCTGCGGCCGCACGCGCGCGCGCACAACCCCCAACTGCTAGCTGCAAGACAGATGATCCTCGCACAAGCAGCGTGCGTGTACACTCCTCAATTACTGGCCGCGAGACAGGAACCTTTTGCCCAAGGAGGTCTTATTGGCCCTAGCATGTGCGCCTTCCACCGGCCATTTTCCAATTCCAAAAGCGGTGCAGGAGGAGGAGGAGGTGTGCACTGATTGTAGAAACGTGACGTCAACGGCGCGAAGCGCGGGATTTGTACGTCACACCCGGACCTTAATGACAACGCGGATGATAGTAGTAGTAGACAGTCGGAAACAAGGACTATGGCCACCATCACAACTCCAGTAGATGTTAGGGAACTGCTTCAAGACGGTGAGTGTGGAGCTACCGCGGCCAGCGTTGTTTTCCCTTCTACTGCTCCACAGACCTCTCTAGTTCCTTTACCATCCACAGTGTGTACCACGGGATGCCAGAGGCCTTGGCGACGTAACTTTTGCTCATCGTACAGCTCTGTCTCCGCTTGTTGCTCATCTTTTCAATGGTGCTTCTGCTTTGATTCGTCTGTTCCCGGACGAAGTTGCGCAAGTTAGCAGAAAGACATTGGCGGTCTTTCTGAAGTCTCTGTGCACACTGCACAGTGAGTGTCAGTGGTTTGGGACGGGTTGAAAAGGCACTGAGAAGTGTGCTGCTGCACTGCTTTGCAGGAACAAGGGAGGCAAAGAGAAAGTATAATGGAAATCACTTTGGTGTTTTAAATCAAGAATTTATGGATTATAGGAAACCACTGAGCACTGGTGTGTTAGGCAGTTTTTGCTATTCTTGGCAAATTGGCTGCTCCCAGGAGGGTAGAAGAGGGGTAATTATGTTTTCTTTTAGTGTACCCTAAAAAACTTTACTGTTATTAGTTTTACTTTCACTTAGACATCTAAGTGTCGGCACTTGCATGTGAATGTTTAGTATTTTCAGAACATGCACATAAAAGTGCCAACGCTTAGACATCTGTGGGGTTCATTTTCAAAAGAGAAAAACACCCAAAAAGTGTCATAAAGCACCATTTGGATGTTTTTCTTCTCAAAACGTCCAAATCGATATTTTCAAAATCTATTTTGCAGACATCTATGCAAGTCATCTCCAGTGTGTCCGAATCACAAGGGGGTGTTTTGAAGGCGGGATTAGGGCGTGCCTAACACTTGGACATTTTAGAGCCATAATGAAACAGGAATGTCCAGGACTAAAACCAAGATGTTTTGGTCTAGATCTGTTTTCAGAACAAATAAGGCACAAAAAGGTGCCCTAAATGACCAGATGACCACTGGAGGGAATCACTGACCCCCCTCTCTTCCCTCAAAAAATGTGACTAAAAATATGACTTTACAGCCTCAGATGTTTAAAGTCTGCTCAATGAGAGCAGCATGCAGGTTCCTAGACTGGTGTAGTGGTCGGTGCAGTACACAGTGAGTTTTGGAGGGCTCATGGGATAAGATAAGGGTGCAAAGGTCAGATGTGTACCTGGGACCATTTTTATGAAGTGCACAGAAGTACACGCTAGGGTGTCCCATTACTTTCCTGGGATGCCTGGGGGATGAGTTTACTAAAAATGCTGGCTCCTCCTACATCTCAATGGCATGAATCTCTATCTTTTTTTTTCATTTATTCATTTTTTTTTCAAAAATAGACCAAAAAACAAAATGTCCAAAGCACAAAACCTGGTTCAAAACAGTATTTTGAAAAAAAAGGTAGATGTTTTTTCTTTTTCGAAAATTACCTCCTTTCCTATTGTGGAACGTCCAAAATTCTACTTAGACTTCATATTGAAAATGCCCCTCTATGTCTGCCTTTGGACTCTTCCAATTAAGTACAGATCATGATCATTTCTCTCATTGGCAGAGTGTGAATAGTGGAGTGCCACAGGGATCTGTACTGGAACTGGAGCTATTTATATATTTATAAATGATCTGGAAATTTGGAATGAAGAGTGAGGTGATTAAATTTGCAGATGACACATAACTATTCAAGGTTATTAAAACATATGTGGACTGTGAAAAAATTGCAGGAAGACTGGGCATCCAAATAGCAGATGAAATTTAATGTGGACAAATGCAAAGTGATGTACATTAGGAAGAATAATCTGAATCATAGTTACCTGATGCTAGGGTCCACTTTGGGGGTCAGCACCCAAGAAAAAGATCTAGGTGGTGGTCCAGCTTATAATCGAAAGTGTTCGCCGGCCATTTTCCCGACATAAATCGGGAGATGGCCGGCGATCTCGGAAAAGCGGCGAAATGGGTATAATCGAAAGCTGCGTTTTTGACAGCATTGCCGCTTTCCCGTCGCCTCGCCGGCGACAGTTCAAAGGGGTGTGTCGGTGGCGAAACGAAGGCGGGACATGGGTGGGTATGGGCGTGGCTACCAGATAGCTGGCTTTTGATAATGGAAAAAAAAAAATACGGCGTTTACTTGGTCCTTTTTATTTTCACGACCAAGCCTCAAAAAGGTGCCCAAACTGACCACATGACCACCGGAAGGAAGCGGAGATGACCTCCCCGTGCTCCCCCAGTGGTCACTAACCCCTCCCACCAAAAAACCCCCACTTTAAACACTTTTGTTTCCAGCCTGTATGCCAGCCTCAAATGCCGTACCCACCTCCATGACAGCAGAATGTGTTCTGTCCTCCGACAGCCTTTTCCTGCTTATGATGTGGTTCTGGGGTGAGTGTGACACCTTTTTGTGTTATTTGCACTGCGGAGTCACATCAGCAATGCATTGTGGTGGGTGTAGGTATTGGTAGTTGGTAGGCTCTACTCCCCTGGTGCATTCCCCCTGCTTACTGGGTCAGAGTGTGCCCTGTTTTGTTTCCTGTTGTAGTCCATGCGGTAGTGGCCATTTTTGTAAGCCAGTTTTAGTTCCCTTTCCTGTGTTACCCACGTTAGAGAACGTAGTTCTTACCTTGAATGGTGCTGAAAGAGGGCATTGTACACCATTGTACCAGCACTGACCTACTGCTAATCTTAGTACCAGGGGATTCTTTGCCAGTGGGGCACAACCTCTGATCTGCAGTTAACTGTGAGTAAATGTGCTTATTCAAATAAAGGACTTTTTCAAAGAGATTAGTCTTCAGGTGTCAACTGGTGTGCAAAAGTTATACAGTAGCAATAAGTCCTAGAGGTTGTATGCAGGTCCCTGGAGCAGTTTTAGTGGGTGCAGTACATTTGTGGGTAGTGGGTTTTGGGGTGGGGGTGGGGTTGGGGGGCTCAGCTCCCAAAGTAAGGGAGTTATGCACGTGGGAGCTTTTCTGAAGTCCACCGCAGTGACCCCTAGGGAGCCCGGTTGGTGTCCTGCCATGTCAGGCGGGCCAGTGCACTAAAAATGCTGGCTCCTCCCACGGCCAAATGCCTTGCATTTGGCAGGGGTTTGAGATGGCCGACATAACTTTCCATTATCGCTAAAAAACGAAGCCGCCCATCTCAAACCCCGGCCAAATGCAAGGCATTTGGCTGGCCGGAACCGTATTATCGAAACAAAAGATGGCCGGCCATCTTTTTCGAAAATACGGGTCTGGCCAGCTATTTGCGGCACCGCCAAAATACATCGCCGGTCATGTATTTCGCCGGCGCCGTTCGATTATTCCCCTCGGTGTAGACAATATACTGAAATCTGCTCAGTGTGCAGCAGCGGCCAAAAAAGTAAACAGGATGCTAGGAAATATTAGGAAAGGGATGGTAAATAAGATCGAGAATACTATAATGCCTCTGTATTTCTCCATGGTGTGATCTCACTTTCAGTATTGTGTTCAGTTCTGGTCACCGTCTCTCAAGAAAGATATAGCGGAATTAAAAAAGATTCAAAGAAGAGCCACTAAAATGATAAAGGGAATGCAACTCCTCTGATATGAGGAAAGGCTAAAGAGGTTAGGGCTCTTTAGCTTGGAAAAGAGATGGCTGAGGGGAGATATGATTGAGATCTACAAAATCCTGAGTGGTTTAGAATATGTAGAAGTGAATTGTTTTTTTTTTTTTTTTTTAATTTATTTTACTCATGTACAAAGACTAGGGGACACTCAGTGAAGTTACTTGGAAATACTTTTAAAACAAATAGGAGGAAATGTTTTTTCACTCAACAAATAGTTAAGCTCTGGAACTATTTGCCAGAGGATGTAGTAACAGCAGTTAGAATATCTGGGTTTAAAAAAGTTTGGACAATTTCCTGTAGAAAAAGTCCATAGTCTGCTATTGAGACAAACATGGGGAAGCCACTGCTTGCCCAGGGATTGGTAGCTTGGAATGTTGCAACTATTTGGGTTTCTGTCAGGTACTTGTGACCTGGATTGGCCATTGTTGGAAACAGGATACTGGGCTAGATGGACCATTGGTCTGATCCAGTATGGCTATTCTTATGAGATAGGTTCAAACATGTTTGCTTGTCTGGTTAGTGTTAGGTTAATAAGTTATTTAAGGTTGTTGTATTTATTCCAAGTTTCTCCTTACTGCTTGCCTATGTAAATACTGAGGAGCTGGACTGGATGTCAAGAGAGATACGTCTCAGCTCAGTTTTCAGTTCTCTGTCTCCACCTGCTGGTTGATGGACACAACTATCACACAGGTTCTGGAATAGTGGGAATGGCTAATAGAAAAATATCAAATGATATGTAATTTCTCTATTTTTTGCCCGGTGTTCTGGAAACAAACGACTTCTGGTGGTTTCACGAACTGTGGATAGTGTAACAGGGCGATTTTGGTCACAGTCATTGATGAGTTGTGCCTGTCATTCCTTGGACCCAAGCACAGGATTTCTAGTTACATCACCTGTCAGAAGATTTTATTTATTTATTTATTTATTTTTATTTATTTGTAGCATTTGTATCCGACATTTTCCCACCAATTTGCAGGCTCAATGTGGCTTACATTTGCCGTAATGGCGGTTGCCATTTCCGGGTAACAGAAATACAAATTGTATTGCGTTAAGGTGTATGCAAACATGGTACATAACATAAATGGAACAGATCGTGTTTTATATATACATCATGTGCATACATACTTGGTAAAGAAGAATAAATTATGGTATTGCATGAAGCTTTCTGAGTAATAAATTGGATTGCGACATACATTAGGTCATCGACTATAGAGAGACCCTATTCAGCATAAGGTTTAAAGATGATGTGTAAGGATCTTTGTGGTTGTCAAAAACAGGAGGGGAAGCTGTGTTTTCATTCCCCAAGAGCCCTGGAAAAGCATCCACTGCTGGGAATACATTCACATTGAGGAAATGGTCACTCTCAAGGTTGAGCATCATCAAAGTTTTGCACACTGCATAGGAAGGATTCTGCTTTATCTGTGCTGGCATCAAGATTCTGATTGTGTGTGACGGCAAGGAAGCTTTGGTTCTCTGTGCATGATGCCAGGAAAAGGGTATCTTTGCACTGCCATCCCATTAGGAGAGGACTGCTAATTTTTTGACGATATCTGGGGGAATGCATCAGTGTGTAAAGGACTGTTGGACCAATGACTGGTTCAGATTAACTGACCCAGAAAGATGCCACTTCTTCTCTTGTACCCCATGCAGTATAGGCATTTGCAGTCTGTGAGGAATAGTTGGACAGCAAGGTTGATGAGATGTGGTCTAGGGAAAAATGTTGGACTGTGGTTCATTGCATTGCAACTGAAGCGAAGGAGAGTTCTGCCAGTCTTGACATCCATGGCTTTGTCTGGAGACATAAAATCAATGAAGAGGCCTTAAAAGGCTTCAGCATTGGTACCAGCTCTTCTGATACACATTTCCAGTACAACGAGAAAGATACTTCACTGAGGCACATCTACATTGGAGTCCAGACCCCAACAGGCAAAAAGAACCCTCATAGTAGCATTGTTTGCTTGCTTGCTTGCTGGTGAACTTTTTTCTGATAGAATCTAAGCAGTCTTGGGATTTCTCTTATTGATCAGGAGGTATCTACCAGACTCCCAGTACTCCAGAGGAAATGGCAAAGTTTTCACTGGATGATCTCTCCATCAGTCTTGACAGAATGGCTGAGATCATTTCATTTAAGTTTAAAGGAAGTTGAGCCCAGGGCAGAAATGTTGAACATCCTCCAATTAAGAGAACTTTGAAAATAGTTTTTTTTTATGATGATTGAATGTTTTTATGGTTTATTAGGAACTTTCTATACTGCCTTTCCAAAACAAATCAAAGTGGAGTACAGACTAAAAACAGAGATACAAGGGGCCACCATTTTTTGATAGGAAAGAAGACAAGGACAGAGGGATCATTCATACCAAAAGTAAAACTATAAAACAATAAGTTAAAAAAAAAACCTCTACCAAGGTTAAGCTGTTACTCTGTCACAGACCACTTCCCACAACGACATCAGCGCTGGGGGGGGGGGGGGGGGGGGAAACTTATTCAAAGAAAAAAGGTTTTAAAGCTTTCTTAAAAGATTTGAAAATGGTCAAATGACATACAGAGTGGGGTATTGAATTCCAGATACTGGGAGCTAGGGAAAAAAAAGGCAGTGGATTCATAGTGAGCTATTCTGGGTGAGGGAAGCACTAAACAATGGGTGTCCAGGGAAAGAAGCTGTCTAGCAGGGGTGTAGGGAAGGATCAGATTGGAAAGATAGGATGGGACTTTCAGGTGAAGTGCCTTAAATTCCAAGCACAGGATCTTAAAAAGAAAGCGCTGGTGGACAGGGGACTAAACTTATAAGAAGACTTGGAGTGAGAATCTACTGCCTCATAATAGTTGATGATTTCTCACCACCATGGCTTTTTAGAATATGTTCTGCCTGGGCTGGGGATGGCATGGTGGAGATGATCAAGCTGCAACAGCACACTCAACAAAAGCCAGGCACGGCCATGTGCGGGATTTGGCCACTGCAGGACTTCTGACTACATGTTACCTCACAGGCCCTGAGCTGATTTTTCTGTCCTCTTGCCATCACTTGATGGATTGTGCAACTTCCTTTCTGCTGGTCCTGATTTTAGCATCCTGTCTGCTTGCACATCCCTAAGGCTAGTCGTGTCATCTGGCTTGCAGGGGTGGAGAGAAGAGGACGGAAAGCAAAGTTGACTATCTTTATCAAGGACTTAAATTTGATATTCAGGTCATGGCCTCAGCCCCTTTTGAAGCCTTGAAGTTAGTGTTGGCTCAAGAATTTATAATTTAAGATGGCCTTTCTGGCCACCATTTTCTCAACCAGGCACGCTTCAGAACCTCAGGCTGTTTTTTTTATGGGGAACTTTGCAATGGTTATAGAGAAGATGTATTTTTGACGAGCTCCCTCCTTTCTTCTGAAAGTGGTTTTTCAGTTCAATTTGAATCACACTCTCTCGACATTCAAGAAACAACTGTGTTGGATAAAAACTAGATCTGCATCATTTGGATGTGAGAAGGGTTATTTGTACAGTATCTCAGAGTGACCAAGGAATTTGGGATGCCAGATTTGCTGTTTATCCTTTTTGCAGGACTAAGGAAAAGGGAAGCAGCTTTTAAAACTTCTGTAGCATGGTGGTTACCAGAGGAGATTTGTCTTGTTGGCAGGGGTAGGCAGATTCTGGAGGGGCTGCAAGCCCACTGTTACACAGTCCTATATTCTTTTTAGGAAAAATTTGAAAACACTTCTGTTTCAGAAATATGTATCCCACGTTAACTACTGATTACTATTTATTCTTGATCACTGAATTTATTGTTATGCCCCTTTTTCCCAGTTAAATGAAACTGGTTTCTTAAATAGCTGCATCCCGCTTAGAACTGTGAGGTAATAGCGGGATAGAAATCCAATTTACCATTACAATTACCAGCTGTGACTTGCTGGAGGATATTTGTAGGGTGACCCCTTGAGCCTCTTTTATTTCTTTTCCAAGAACTACAGACTGGCTGTATTTGGATTTTTGGATTTCGCACATGCTTTTACGTTGGTGGTTTGAGGTGAGTTCAGGTACAGTAGGGTATTTCTCTGTCCCCAGAGGGCTTAAAATGTAAGCTTCTAGCTAAGGCAACAGAAGGTGAAGTGGCATCTCAAAGCAGTGGCGTAGCTACAGGTGGGCCTGGGTGGGCCACAGCCCACCCAATTTGGACTCAGGCCCACCCAAAATTGTGCCACTCTTGCTGTGGCTGGTGGGAATCCCCAAACCCCACCAGCTAAAGATTTCCTCCTCCTCAGTCAGCCAATGCTCTTTCAAACAGCAGCTGGCACCACACACCAGCCCCTCTGCACATGCTCAGTTTTCACCCATGCGGAAGCACTGAGCATGTACGGACTACTGGCAGCAGTGTCAGCTCAAGTCAAGTGCTGCCAGCTGTTGTTTGGAAGAGCAGTGGCTGCCGGAGGAGGAGGAAATCTTCAGCTGGTGCAGTCTGGGGATCTCCACCAGCTCAGGTATTTAATATTTTGTGTTTGAAGTTGGAGGGGAGGGGGAGGCCAGGAGGGACTGAATTCCGTGCCCATCCATTTTGGGCTCAGGCCCACCCAAAATTGGCTGTCTGGCTACGCCCCTGTCTCAAAGGCACAAGGAACAATCAGTAGGGTTTGAACCCTGCATTCCTTGGGTTTCAGCCTTCTACTCTAACCAGCAGGTTATCCCTGTACCTTCTAGAGGAAAGTCAGTTCAGTGCATGGATATTAAGGACCCTCCAAAACATTAGTTTTAGTTAAATATGTAAGGTAGCATTATCTTTCAGAGAAAAGAAGGCATATAGTGGAAAGCATCTGGCCCTGCATTGTTTGTGCTTGCAGTAAAGGAAGGAGTTAGTGTGGATAGTGTTAAGCATGGTCAAGTGATGATTTAATTTTTTCACACTCTGTTCCCAGTTTTTAGTCAATTTAGTCATGATACTGTGCTTCAGTTGGAAGTGCCATCTGTTTTGGGAACTGTTTCAGTTTTACTCTGGAAAAGAGCCTGGAGAATTATTTATGCAGATAACAGAAAAATCCCTTAATAATTTGGCTCTGTACCAGAGAATGACAGAATGGTCAAAATGGCCATCTAAGAAACTGCTGAGAGAATTAAGTTTGATCTTTAGAAATGAGAGAGCTAGGAATACAAAAGCAGGTGATGGCGATTTCCTGTGGCTAAGGTTGATTTTAAATGAAAAAAGAAGAGCCAAATGAATGACTAACTACAATTGGTTAGAACTGGCACTGGTCTCATGTGCAGAGCTCATGCTGTTGCTCAGTACGTAACAGGATTGTGGGTTTCTTGTTGTTGTTGTCCTGGTGAGACTGTGGTACTTTCTTAATATTAGAATAGAATTTGTATTTTTTTTTTTTGGGGGGTGGTTGATGAATTTTGAGATGCACATTAAAGAGAAACATAATAGTAGGCTGAGTTTCATGTAGTTTCATGTGGGCATAAACAATGCCATATTCCTCACACTGTTCTGACTGTGCACATCTCATTCTTATATAAGTCTAGGGAAGAATTAAACCAATTGTAAACCCATTCCATGCATTCAGTTTGCAGTTAAAAACCAGTGTTTATACTGTTTTGGAAATTCATTGGGTAAACAAATTGCAGGTGTATTACTAATAATCTGTAATCTATCATTAAAACCAGCTGTTGTGCCTTATGATTGGAGTATGGCCATGGTAATGCCAAATTAAAAATAAAAAGGCTCCGGGGTGATATGGGAAATTATAGACTAGTAGTAACCTGATGGTAGTGCAGGGCAGAACAGATGAAGTTACTCTGAAAAGCATAGTTATTTACCACATAGGCAGATGTGGCTTAATGGGGTGGAATCAACATGGATTTAGCAAAGTAAAGTGTTACTTCAACAATCTGTTAGATTTTTTTTGTGAGGGTTTTAATAAACATGTAGATAAGAGTGAGCTTGATGATTTTTTATAATGTAACTGAATTTTCAGAAAGCATTGGACATAGTCCGTCATAAGACTCTTGAGGATAATTTTGTATGTTTCTATGTAGAGGGAAGAAAGAGAGGGTGTGGAAGTAGACAAAGGCAGGAGGCAAAGAAGGGAAAAGATCAGTTATAGTGGAGGGAGAGTTGAAGAGGGAGGAAAGGAGGCATGAAAGCAGAGAAAAATGAGGGAATGAAGTAGGGATAGAGAAGATGGAGAACTTAAGAGGGGATGCATGTGTGAGAGGAGAGGGTTACCAGGGCAGCAAGGTATGTATTGGATGAGAGCTGGGGAGAGATGTAGGTGTGTGCTCGGAGGAGGGGAATGGAGTATGTATGAGGAAGAGGGAGGCATATATGACGTGAGAAGGAAGAAGGGTAGGAGTGTGGTAAATGCTATAGATAGGATAAAAAATAGAAATATGACAGAAAAGAAGTGAATGGAGAGGCAACAGGACAGAAATATTCAGAAGTAAGTCTGAGAAAATGGCATGGATAAGATAAAATCGGTTGATTCTATCTGGCCAGAAACAGAGCTGGATAGGAATTTACTGTTTTCGGCTGAGAAAACAGCTTATAGTTGTGAACAGTAAGCTTGACAGAAGGTTTTATCAGTGATCTGAGGCCACAATGATCAAAGATAAATGCGGGCGCTAGAGGCCACTAGCGCCTGCATTTACCTTCGCACATATAATCAGAGGGGTCTGGTGTGGCAAACAGTGCCTGTGTCTGGCAATAGCGCAAAACTCATTTAAATTAGATTTAAATGAGCTCTGCGGTATTCTGCCTCTGTGATCAGAGAATTGTGCTCTGATCATAGGGGCAGAATAGCACCTTAACCCTCAGATCTGGTGTTAGGGTTAAGGCTCCCTCTGTTCCCGCCCCCCTGACTAAAGTCAGGCAGCCTGGGCTGTCACCATGTCCTGGGAGTCCATTGGACCCCTGGACCTCCCCCATTACCAAGGCCCTGGCCCCCCCATGGTCCTAGCCCCCCAGACAGCAACACGGGGGCTGGAGGTCCGGCAGACCTCCAGCCCCCCTGAACCCCTCCCCAACACAAGAACACAAGGAGGCTGGAGATCTGGTGGATCTCCAGCTCCCCTAACCCAAAAAAATCCCTGGTGGCTGGGCTGCAAACACAACCCCCTCTGTTCTGGTGGTCTAGCAGCCCCCTCTCCTCCGTACCTCCGTGTGATGGAGGAGGGCATGGCACCCCCTCCTCTTCCAGTGCCACCTCCAAAATGGCGGCGCCCTGCCCATTTTGGAGACAGGACTGGAAGAGGAGGGAGTGCTACACCCTTCACACAGACATGGGGGGAGGGGGCCACTAGACCACCAGGACGGGGGGGGGGGGGTGTTGTGCTTGTAGCCCATTGGGCCACCAGGAATTTTTGGGGGTTTAGGGGGTCTGGAGATCCACTGGACCCCCAGTGTCACAGGGGAGGTTTGGGGGGGGGGGCACTAGGCCACCAGGGCCTCGGAATTGGGGAGTCCGGGGGTCCCACGGACCTTCATCTCCTGTGTTTGACAGGTCCAGGCTGTCAAAAGCCCGGACCTGTCAAACATAAGCTCATGCTCAAGCACAATCCTTCCGCACTTTCCCCGGATGATCAACGCTAATAACGTGCTTAAATTTGCATGTTGTTTATTTTTTTTATTTATATAGAACTTAGTATGCAAATATCAATACAGTTCACTGCGGTTTACAAAAGGCAAGGATAAACACAACATTCAGAATACTACATCAGTACAATCGATTACAATAAAAACTTCTATTACCAAACTCAGTTAAAAAGTCCCACCACATTTTTTAAACAAAAATCTTAAGCATCCTCGTAAAATCTTTGCATTGGTCATTGGGGTGTTAATTCCCTGCGCTGTTCCAGTGCTATTTTAGGGCGCCGTTTCAGAACAGTACGGGAAATTGATCATCAGTGCCTGAGTTTGCCCTCAACTTAGTGAGCAGTCCAGGTAAGAGGGCTGGGAGATTGCCACAGAGACAGGCTAATATAAAGTGCTAATTGTTTTTGAGTAAAATGCTTTTTTCCTTGCCTGCTGTTGTACTTTTAATCATGTTTAATAATAAATATTTTAGTTTATTAGTCTTTTGCTAGAGATTGACTAAATAAGTGAGAACAGTGTTAAAAGTGAAAAGTACGTTGATATTTTATTCTTTCTGGGAATCCCATGGTGTTAGATTATGGTGAGGTTTCAGTATTCCCCTAAGCGCAGGAAAATAGCTTGGATTAGTTTCTGGGGTGAGAACTCGCCCAGACAAATGCAAAGTGATGCACATGGGAAAGAAGGAACCCATATTATACCTACGTAATACAAGGTTCCACATTAGGAGTTACTACCCAGGAAAAAGATCTTAGGTGTCACCGTTGTTACTACTACTGCTACTTATCATTTCTATAACGCTGTACACTTGAACATGAAAAGACAGTCCCTGCTCGACAGAGCTTACAATCTAATTAGGACAAACAGGACAAACAAGAGATAAGGGAATATTAAAGTGAGGATGATAAAATAAGGGTTCTGAACAAGTGAATAAGGGTTAGGAGTTAAAAGCAGCATCAAAAAGGTGGGCTTCCATATTTATCCAAGTACAAAGTGCATTTCCTATTATAAAACTTCAAGTGGGTAAAGCCTGTTGATACGTTGAAACCCTCTACTCAGTGTGCAGCGTTGGCTGAGAAAGCGAATGGAATGTTAGGAATTATTAGGAAAGGAATGGAAAACAAAAAATGAAAATGTTATAATGCCTTTGTATCGCTCCATGGTGCATCTCAAATACTGTGTGCAGTTCTGATCATTGCATCTCAAACAATATATTGTGGAATTAGAAAAGGTACAGAGAAGGGCGATGAAAATGATAAAGGGGATGGGACAGTTTCTCTGAGGAAAGCCTAAAGCGGCTAGGACTGTTCAGCTTGGTGAAGAGACTGCTGAGGGGAGATATGATAGAGGTCTATAAAATACTGAGTGGAGTGGAATGGAATGGGTGGACGTGAATCACTTGTTTATTCTTTTCAAAAATACCTTATGTAATGAGTTTTCTTGTTGGGCAGACTGGATGGACTGTACAGGACTTTATTTGCTGTCATCTACTATGTTACTGTAATCTGGAACAAAAATATCAACTTTCATAATAAATCAATTCCTTATGACAAATTCACAGATAACTCTTTCTTCACTCAAATAAATACACTCAGACACATTGTACGCAGTAGTCATTACCCACTCTACCAACCTCTCACACTGTAATAGAACATTAATTACCCTCATAATCTTATAGGGGTGGACTTATTCGTGTAACAATGACTCCATACCCAGATTTTTGGTAGTAGTATTCAGACTGCATCAGTGTAGGGGCAGAGCCAGGAATTGCCCAATTAGCTAACTGGGTTTCTGCCCAGATAAAGTTAAAAAATTATTATTTTTTTTTTAGTTCAAATTTTATCTGGTTACTTATCTGGGAACTAGTCTGAATATTGCCAGTACCTGGATAACTTGCGCTACCAAACTATACCTAGACATTCAGCACTGGCCAGTATCTGGATACTGGTGCTGAATATCTGGCTATAAAAGTCCACAGTGGCTGGAATTTTTAAAAATTGCTGACCATCTTGGGGCTCAATATCACCCACATATGTGTTGCAACAGTACCTATATCTATTTGTAAGCAAGCTCTATACTGTTATTTAAGCGTTTTTACTCTTGCATAATTTAGTTTAATTCTGATTTTTTTGCTGTATAATTCTGGCATTTTTAGTGCATAATTTTGAAATTATTGGTGTACCTGGGGTATTCCATGTATTGTGATTCAGTGATTATAACATGAACAGCTCTTGAGCACCTTCTGATAAATATGGGCCTAGTCTGGATAAGTTCAGCCCAGTCTCTGATTAAGGCAGTTGAGGTGGCCTTCTTCTTCTAATGAAATTCTCTTTCAATATAGCAATAATATCAGTTTTCTATCGGGTATATTTCTTGCAAAACTAATTGGTTTTTTGGAATATAGAAACAACCTTATCTGCTGGTTCCTGATACTGAGTAACTTCTTAAAGTTATCAAAGGGTAAACAAACAACATTCTGAAAAGCTTGATCATGAGCAAAATGTGTTGCTATGAAGTAGTGATTTGTAAGAGCCCTTAAGAGGAAATGAATTAACAATAATATATATTTGTTTTCTAGCCTTTTGACAACCTTTCTTTGATTGATAAATAGTTTAAATTGTTCGCTGATACTGCTTTGTAATTACTCTGTAATACAAATCAGTGAAATGCTTTTTATAAAAATGTGAAAGAAATTAACTGGAAAATCTACACTTTGTACATGAACTGTTTTATTAAGCATATGATATGAAAAATGAGTTTGATTTTCTCTTTTTTTTTTGCAGAATGTTATATTGAATTTTTAAGAGAAGACTTTGATGTAAAGGCATACACTTCTCAGTCAATTTATCAGGCAGTAATAGCAGAACAGTTAGCAAAACTTGCTCAAGGGATTAGCCAGTTGGACAAAGAACTCCACTTACAGGTAAATATGTGCTTTAACAAATTTTCATTTTCAACAGAATTTGATCAGTTCAGACTAGATCACATTGGTGAAAATAGAATGAACGGTTACAGAGTTCCAGGTCTTCCTAGAAATCTGTGAGCAGTGCAGTAGAAATAAAGTGACTTTCTTCTGGTTGAGGATTCTTCTAGTTGAGGACTCTTGCTGAAAAGGCAAAACTTAATGGGAGGGGAGAGAAAAAATGGAAGGAAACTACCTTATCTCAGATAATGGCACTATAGTCCAGTGGAAATTAGTTTTCACTGAGCTGAATAGGCAAAAAAGGTTGGGCAAAGATTTTTGGGATGTTGTAAAGCCCTGAAGTAATAGCTTAGAAGCAGGCAATAGTAGAGTTGTTGTTTTTTTCAAAAGTTTTCCTAAAATTGCATGAGAAAAAAAAACAGTGGAAAAATGAAGGCTGATAAACATCATATGTTGTTTATCTATCCTTTTGACTCCGTTAGAGATCCTGTGTGCGTAAATTCAGATCTTCGATTTCACCACCTCCACTGGGAGACCGTTCCATAAATTCATCACTCTTTCCTTGAAAAAAGTGTTTGTTTAGTTAACTCGTGAGTCTGTCCCCTTTCACCTTCATTTTATGTCTCCACATTCCAGAGCTTCCTTTCAGTTGAAAGAGACTTGCCTCTTGTGCATTTATGCCAATGTCTCTATCATATCTCCCTTCTCCTTTCAAAAGTATATATATTGAGATATTTAAGTCTGTCCCCATATGCTTTATGATGAAGACCACTAACCATTTTAGTAGCTGCCCTCTGGACCAACTCCATTCTGTTTACATCTTTTAGAAGGTGCAGTCTCCAGAATTATACACATTACTCTAACTGAGGTCACACCAGAGACTTACACAGAGGCATTCTCTGAGGACAAGCAGGCCCAATGTATTTTCACATGTGGGTGACATCATCTGACGGAGCCAGGTGCAGACGGTGTCTAGCATGCATAACTTCAGGAAAATTCTGGCAGCATCCCACTGCACATGTGTATTCAATGCGTGTGCATGGGTACTTCAGTCTCTTCTGCGGAACTGGGAGGATGTGTTTTTTGCTGTTTCCCTTCAGTGCATACTTCTTTCGATTTTCGAGTGCCTTTCTGTGTGGGTTTAGCACATATTTTCTTCAGTTTTTACCTTCCTTATTATTTTAGTAGGTTTTTTGGTCCTTCAAGTATTTTTTCGTGGCTCGTTAGGCCTGCTTAGGCCTGAGCACTGGCCACAATTTGGGTCTACCCCTTTTTTTCTGACCTTCAAAATTAAGGACTTTGATTTGGCTGCTATTCTTTTCTCAATGTCTAAAGTGACCCCCAATGGCTTCAAAAGGTGTACCCAATGTAATCGTGTGATGGCTGCCATAGACCCACAAAATTGGTGCATCGGATACCTAGGGCCTAACCACCAGGCTGATTCTTGTTCTTTCTGTTTGAAAATGCAGTTGAGGACACAGAAGGCGTGTCAGGTCCAGCAGGAGAAACCATTTGGCTCCCTGAAGACCGCGACAGCACGGGAAGCATCAACCTCAGTGGCTACCCAGACTACCTCTGCCACCCCCCCTCGACATTGTGCACTAATGGCAGGCCACTGGACTGGTCAGCATTGGACCTGACACCTAGAACAAGTACTGGTTCGATGTCTTCCTCTTCAGCACTGAGGGACCACTATGCTATGTGTCAAGGAAAGCCTAAGAAGCATCAGCATCGGTCCTCATTGAAGCACGGTGCTGGGCGGTGCATCAGAGTTGCTGGTCCCCGAGAAGTGTCGGTACTGGGAGATTGATCCCCCTTTTTAGTGGAGGTGTCGCTGTACCAGTCTACGAGCAGTCAGGCTTCCACTTTCAGTATGACACAGATTCCTCTCCAGGCTGTCTCTGACCCAGCTCCCAGCCTTTGCCAATGCTGTCTCTGCAATGAATGGTACTGGGCCATGCTCAGGGAAGAACTGGCACAGATGTTCAGCTGCACTCTATTTAGGCATTGAGGACACTTGCACCAGCTGCAGCTCAGCCTCGGCTCCTTCCTGAGGTCCGGCCTTTGCCTATGGAGTAGTCTTCAACACTGGTGCCTAGACTAGTGTCGAGCAATGCAGCACTGTCTTCAACATTGGGAGAGGAAGGTTTCCCAGAGTCAGAGGGTAGGGCTGTACCTCTGTGCCCTACAGGGCATGGTCGTGGTACCACTGAGCTGAGGTGGGTAGAGACTGACTTGGATCATCCTAAGTACCTAGAGGAGTCTGAATTGGACTGTTCATGGGAGTCTGTGGAGGATCTACGTTACTTCTCAGAAGAGGAGTCTTATGGTATCCCTTGCTGCCACACGAGAAGTGTAAATATCCACATGAAAATCTCGTTCACTGGTTTTGTGAAGGAGATGGTTTCGGCCATCCCATTTAAGTTGGAAACAGGAGGAGCCCAGGGCTGAGATGCTATCAGTCTTCGACTGTAAATCTCCTCCTTGGGAGCAGGTCACAGTTCCATTACACCCTATCCTGAAGGACGCACTGCTGAGGAACTAGGAATCTACCCTCTCAGTGCAGTTTATACCGAAGAAGGCGGATACTCTGTATCATATCCACAAGGCTTCTGGATTTGAGGGCACAGAATTGCCACACCACTCTCTGGTGGTCAGATCTGCTCTTGTGGGCCAGAAGCTCCCGGACTCATACCTTGGTACTCCCAGGTAGAGAGTCTCGGACTCTAGCTCGTTTGGGAGAAAGCTTTATCAGACCTCAATGCTTATTGCTCGCATCCAGACCTACCAGCTCTACACGAGTATCTACTTGAAGTCCTTGGCTCACAGTGTGCTTAGTATCGTGGACTCTCCCTGGAGTACAGGATGTATCTGGCCAGGGTCACTTATGATACTTTTGACATTTTGCATCCAGACTCTTTGCCATGGGTGTGGGAATGCATAGACTCTCATGGCTATGTGTCTGACCTGGAACTAGCAGTTCAAGAGAGGTAGGCAGATGGCCCAAACTTTCTGAAGCAATGCATGCTATGCAGCGTCCGCACCGGGCTCTGTTGGATGACGTCACCCATATATGAGAATACTGGACCTGCTGTCTTCAGAGAACATCTGCTACAGGTGAGTAACTTTGCTTTATCACCCCCTTTTTACTGCACTTGATTCATGATTATCTGATGTAAACAGGAATGTACGGGTGGTCAGATAACCAAAAATATCAGCTAATCTAGACATGTTGAACCCCACCTCTACACTCAGCACATCCGTCCCACCTCTCACCCACCCGTAGGCGCCCCCCCCCCCCAGCCTACCTTTCAATCCCTGGTGTCTAGTGGTGAGGTTGGGGCTGGAACGATCCCCCAGTCACTCTTTCCTATTCTGGCTTCACTTTGAAAATAGGTGCTGTGACCTCTGGCAGCAGTCTTATGAATTCCAGTGAAAAAAAATCTTGATAAGGTGTATTATTTTTGTGGGCAACAAAGGGTCTGAGGGCTGGGGAATTTGGGTCAAAAAGAACTAGAGTGGAGAAAGCTAAGAAGCAATCTGTGGTGTCCACAACCAATCACAAAAAGAAGATCTCTATATAAAATAAGCAAACCTCGATATCTATAATAATTGGAGATAAAGTATCTCAGAGACCCACACAAGCACCTAGTGCAAATATCCGTGTTAAAGGGTGAAATTGTCTTTCATTGATCCAAAAAAACATCCAATAACTCAAACTCCGTGGACCTATTTGCTTCATTTCTTCGAAGGCTGTGAATAAACATGCTGATAAAGGAGAGCTGGTTGATGTAGTATATCTAGATTTTCAGAAAGCTTTTGACAAAGTACCTCATGAGAGACTCCTGAGAAAATTAAGGAGTTATGGTATAGGGGACAGTGTCCTTCTGTAGATTAGGAATTGGTTATTGGACAGAAGAGTAAGGTAAAATGACCTTTTTTTCTCAATGGAGAAGGGTGTATGAGTTCCGCAGGGATCTGTACTGGAACTGGTGCTATTTAACATGCTTATAAATTATCTGGAAATTGGAATGATGAGTGAGGTGATTAAATTTGCAGATGACACGAAACTATTCAAAGTAGTCAAAACTCAAGCGGATTATGAAAAATTGCTGGAAGATCTTACGAAACTGGAAGTCTGGGCATCCAAATGGTAGTTGAAATTTAATGTGGACAAATGCAAAGTGATGCACATTGGGAAGAATAATCCGAATCATAGTTAACTAATGCTAGGGTCCACTTTAAGAAAGACCTAGGTGTTAATTGTAGACAATACATGGAAATCTTCTACCTAGTGTGCAGCGGCGGTGGCCAAAAAAGCAAACGGGATGCAAAATAAAACCGAAAATAATATGCCTTTGTATCGTTCCATGGTGCTACCTCACCTTGAGTATTGCATTCAATTCTGGTCACCATATCTCAAAAAAGATAAAGCGGAATTAGAAAAGGATCAAAGAAGAGCATCAAAATGATAGAGGGGGTGGAACTGCTCCCATGTGAGGAAAGGCTAAAGAGTTTAGGGCTTTTCAGCTTGAAAAAGAGATGGCTGAGGGGGGATATGATCGAGGTCTATAAAATCCTGAGTGGTATAGAACGGGTAGAAGTGAATCGATTTTCCACTCTTTCAAAAAGTTCAAAGACCAGGGGACACTCAATGAAAATTTCATGGACATACTTTTAAAACAAATAGGAGGAAATGTTTTTTCACTCAAAGAACAGTTAAGTTCTGGAACTCATTGCTGGAGGATGTGGTAACAGCGGTTAGTGTATCTGTGTTTAAAAAAAAAGGTTTGGACAAGTTCCTGGAGGAAAAGTCCATAATCTGTTATTGAGATGGACATGGGGGAAGCCACTGCTTGCCATGGGATTGGTAGCATGTAATGTTGCTACTAATTGGGTTTATGTCAGTTTCTTGTGACCTGGATTGATGGAAGCAGGATACTGGGCTAGATGGACCATTGGTCTGACCCAGTATGGATATTCTTATGTTCTTATGACTAGGGTGATGGGAAAGCTGGGACAATAGCATATTGAATGACTTCCCTGCTGCACTAGCTCATATTGGAAAGATTCAACAAACAACCCTTATCAGGTGAGGCATAATTGTACTTTCTCGACACCCAAGTCTCTTTATAAAATTACCCCATTCATCTGGTATCAGGGCTTCAGCAAGTAAATAACATTTTTGTAATAGAGATTGTAGAACATGACCATTCATTTTATCACTTTTTAGGTTGTTGCAAGACATGAAGATTTGCTGGCACAGGCAACCGGGATTGAGTCTTTGGAAGGTAAATTATGGGTATGATTAATATCCAGCAGAGAACCTCGGGAGTCCAAGAAACTAGTCACATGGGGGGCTAATTTCATAATTGGATGCCTATGTAAAATATCCAAAATTTCTGTTTTATGCTCATTTTATAAACGCAAAATACCAAAATGTAAGTACTCACCTTATTCTATATTTGAGCATAAACGTTTTATACACTAACCTTTCTTTTGTGAAAACATAATTAAAGTAAAAAAAAAAAATTCAAATAAAGAATATGAGAGGACTGTCACATATATGCATGGGTAATAGTTGTAAATGTGACAAAGACAACATAGGTACCTGTGTGCCTGTATTAAATACCCAGGGCATCTTTTACTAAAGTGCGCTCACGTTTTTAGCGCGTGCTAAATTTGTGGACACGCTAAATGTTAGAGACACCCATAGGAATGCATTGACGTCTCTAACATTTAGTGAGCTCACAATTTTAGCGCGCACCAAAAACGTGAGTTCGCTTTAGTAAAAGACCCTCCCAGTGGACCTGAATGTAACTCACCTTGAGCTACTACTGAAAAAGATGTGAGCAAAATCCAAATAAATAAATAAAATTGATTTGTTCAGTGACTCCCAGTAGCACCTGCTCAGAAGAAGGCACAGTTGTGCATGTACACATGAATTTTATAACATTTACTTGGTACAGTAGCTCTGAACTATGTGCGGATTGCATAACCAAATTGCAAGTGTAAGAATATATATCATTTAAACGTTGAACAGTGTAGCATCGATGTGCCTGGTTCACTGCAGAAGAACTAACATGAAGAAGCCACAGGTTTTCAAAAAAGATTTTTTGTGCTATTTGATTGACAGCACTTCCTGCCATGGTACCGAAAGTGGATCTTATAAAAAAAAAAATGCAATACTTCATCTTCAGGAGCTGAGAATATAAGATTGTCTCATATGAATAATGAGAAGAGTGATTAATAGTGATTAAACAATAATGCCTTTATGTCCTGTTATGATGCTAAAAATAGATGTATTTATGTTTATATTTGGTCATTTTTACTATTCTGTAAACTAAATTGTAAGTCTTACGTTAAATTGTACCTGCTGTACACCGCCTTGGATGAATTTCTTCATAAAGGCGGTTAATAAACCCCAGTAAATAAATATAAAATAATAGTAGTTATAATCTTGTGTTCCTACCTATATGCCTATGCAGTTTTATGAGAAATATTTTTTTGTGTGAAATATGTTTAACCGTACTATGGAATCCTTTTACTAAGCTGTGCTACAAAGTGGCCTGTGCTACCCCCAGCACAAGTCTTTCCCATGCACTGAGGTCGCTTTAGCAAGGCAGTAAAATGGCCCCATTTTCCACGATTCCCGTTAATGGCCATGCATTAATTTCCCCATTAGCGTGTTAGCACTTACCGACACCTATTTTCTAGGTGGTAAGGGCTCACACGCTAATCCTGTGCTAATCAATTAGCGTGCAGACCACACCTACTTTCCCCCTCCAGACACACACCCAGTGCTATAAAATAAATTCTATTTTTTAGTATATGGGTAGTGCGTGCTGGTCCCAAAACTACCACGGGGTGCCTGAATGTGCCTCACAGTAGTGCTTTATACCAGCAGTAAGCACGCGTTAGTGCTTACTGCAGCTTAGTAAAAGGGCTTCTCTGTCTATTGATTGGACTATTTACTTGTTTTCTCAGATATCATCTTTGATTTGTCTCGTGTTTTGTTATTACTGTTTTTACTTTTCTGTTTTTAGTTGTAAACCACCTAGATGGGTTTTAGTGTGATTGGCAGTCTAGCATATGCCTGTTAATAACAATTATAGTAATAAAAATAGTAATCATATTTTTGTTCAAGTGCAGTTGTGCCATTTCTGTAGAAAGAAAATAGCATAGAGGGGTGCACATATATAAACCAGTGAGTAGGTACCTTGTCCCTGCATGAGCGCTGTCTGACTACATTAAAAAAAATATTGATATAAGTTTATTAGTATATGTTTAATACAGACTAAACAAGCAGGTTAACAAGAACCAAGGCTGTATTTTCATAATCAAATTATAGTGATGTGAAAAAGGCCCCCTCCCCCCCCCCCGTCCTTGATTTTCCCTTATTGTTAGGCCTGGTGAACTGGGTTCAATTTCCACTGCTGCCTAACAGTTGGGTTGAGATCCTGGAGAACTGGGTTTGATTCCCACTGCAGTTCCTTATGACCTGGGGCAAATCACTTAGGGGGTCTTTTACTAAGGTGCACATACGTTTTTAGCGCATGCTAAAATTGGGCGCTCACTAAACATTAGAGACGCCCATAGGAATGCATTGGCATCTCTAACGTTTAGCGCGTGCTAAAAACGTGAGCGTGCCTTAATAAAAAAACACCTTCCATTGCCCTAGGTACAAATAACCTTAGATTGTGAGCCCATTAGGGACAGAAAAGAATATATGTAAGCTGCTTTGTCTGTATCTACAGAAAGGTGGTATATCAAGTGTGGAATAAACATATATGTCACTTCTGATCTTTAAACAAAATGTAATACTGTATTAGATGTAGTTATTAATAACTGAAGTTAGCAGTTAAAAAAACATGTCTTAACAGTAGCTTATGTTGATAACTTCCCCCCTTAGGTGCCTTTCTACATACACGTCCAAGCTTTTCTATTATTTGAAGAATTTGGTTTGTCCTCTGCTGCCACTTTCTCATTTTTTCTAAATAAACATAGTGTTCCACTGTGTATTCAGTTCCAGCTGTGTAGTGCTTTTTCAGTAGTTAATGATGAGTTAAGTGCAATCATTAACATAAAATCAAAAAAAGTTCTTTTCTGCAAGCTTTCTCTCAAGTGCAGTAATTTCCAAATTACGACCCTATACAATAGAATTTCATTTATATCCAACACTTGACAAATTCTAGATGATGCTGCTGTCTACTAAACCTGTAGTGTTGTACAATATATATTGTGTGCAACATCATTCCTGTCTCCTTAGCATAGAGCCAACAACGATTATCCCCTTGACTGGAGAACCTTGACATTTTTAGCAGGCTTCAATATGCTCTCTAAGAACAGCATTGACTGATTTATGGAGGCCAAATTGGTCCTTGTCCAAATAGCTTCTTTTGCTCGGATGACGAGGTTCCTAATCCTTACTCCCATACTTCCCAAATCTCTCTGTTAGCCCCACTAATGTCTCTTTATAATATTTTATAGAATCAGGACCTTGATTATTTTATAGAATCAGGACCTTGATTAAGGGAAAGAGACCATCCTCTTAGAGATAGATTCTAAAATTCAATCACATTGTATTTGCTAGAATCCTGTAGTTGCAACCAAGAGAACTGTGTAGTGAGGCAGTCCAAAGTTGTACTGGAGCTAGGCAAAAGTTTTAAAATATTTATCATAGCTAGAAATAAGGAGTTATAATCTAAAGACCAAATCTGCTTTGTTTGCCAGGTTCTATGGGATATTTCTTTGAAACTGATCTTAAAGTATTGTTCCAAGTATTTTTCTTGAAAACATATCTTCAGATGCAAAACCCTTTTCTAGAGAGCGAAAAGCCTGTAGGTGAAAATAGTAAATAAGCAACTAATCTCTGACATAGTGTCATTCCAGGAAATAATTTCTTCTTCTAGTAGCAACCATATTAGTTTTTCAGAGGTTTCATCCTCTGGAAGCCAGATATTCCCTTGTCTCAACAGAAAGGCAGTGGGATAATTCTTGAAGCTGGGGAAATTGACCCCTCCCTCCTCCTGCTTTCTCATTTATAACTTTTTCATAGCAATTCAGGGGGTTTTATTAAGCTGCAAAAAAAAAAAAAAGCGAGAGAGGCTACATTCTAGTTCTTTGTAAATGGCATTGGGAATAAGAAGAGGGAGCGTACTCAGTATTGTTAAGCTTGGGAGTGACATTTTTATAGCATCAAGCCTACCCCTTCAGGATAAATGCAACTGGAACTACCATTCTATCACTTATTTTATAACATTTTTTTAAAAGTTCCAGATTTTTATGTAGTATCACTTCAAAGTAAGGGGCTATCCACATACCCTGTAGCTTTATACTTAAGGTGTACTGCTTCTGTTTTATTTCAGTTTATGTGATAACCAGGCATAGTTGTAAATTTCTTCGGACTTCTGTGACAGAAAGGGAATCAAGTGTATTTGGAGGCATAACAGTATATCATTCCATAGCGTCCCACAGATCAATCCAGATTTATGGGTTGTGCCCCTCTACCAGCAGGTGGAGATAGAGAGAACCTCAGAGGTTTGCTATATGTGGACCTGTGCAGCCAAGTAAACCTCAGTATTCTCTTTATCTAGCAGGTGGAGGGAGATCTCTGTGCAGCTCTGGTTTGATCTGGCTTCTGGTGTCCTTTGGGCTTAGTTTAGCACAGTCGGGTTGAGTGGCTGTTTGTAGCTTCTGGTGTACAGCTGGTGGTGCTAGGTCCCTCCCGGTCTCCCCCTACCTTTCCTCCGTCGCCCGGGGCTGTGGGCCTGATGGATGTTGCCTTTCTCTTCTGAGTAAAAAAAAAAAAAAAAGATAAGAGACTTTGTTTTTGTTTAATCATATGGAGGAGCTAGATAGGCTGCCGAGTCTGTTTGAGGGGCTGGCGTTTGTGGAGCATATCAGTGCCTTCTGAGGCGGCTAAGCGCTGCTCCCAGTGTGAGGGCCAGAGAGCAGCGTCGGGGGAGTGTGAGTCGTGCCGCCGTTAGCCCACATTGGGTGTTCAGCGCGATGGGGGTTTCCCTCAGGCGTCTGGTTAGTCAGAAGCGCAGGGGATAGTTTTGGCAGTTTCCTCAGGGCTTTTAGTGCAGCGCGTGTAGGCGGGCACCATTTTTTCCTCTCAGGTGCGACCAGCTCCGCATGTGGCAGTTGACAGGAGGCACAGCGCGCTTCTGTGGCAAAGGCGCCGATGGAGGAAAGCAATTTAGAGGGAGCAGGGGAGTTCCTTTCAGTTCCCTTTTCCCCTGATTTTATTTTATTAATGCACAATGCCTTTCTTCTGAAGAAGTCAGGAGCTTCTCTTCAGGCAGCCCTGTCTCTTCCTCAGCAAACTTCGGTTGCTGCGGCCTCTCAGTCTTTCCTGGCAAAACATTTTGGATCCCGAGGAGCTATCTGATACAGATGGCCCGGTTTTGTCTCCGGGCTGTCCCTCAGAATCATTGGATTTGGCAGATGAGGCCACCCTGCCTTCTGAGGAGGGGAATGACCCGATGGCTGCCCGCCTTTTTCGCAGGGAAGAGCTTCTGTCCCTGATTATTAGGGCTTTTGAGGTTTTGGCCATTTCACCTGAATCGTCAGGGGGAACAGGTCCGGTGCCCCAGCACCAAATGCCCACCTCATTCCTTTCATGTGCATGAGGCCACGAAAATCCTTATTTTGGCGCAATGGGGTACGCCGGACAGTGGGCTTAAGGATGCTAGAGCTATGTCGCGTCTTTACGCGCTGCCTGCTGCTGACTTAGACTTGCTGAAGGTTCCTAGGGTGGATTCATTAATCACAGCAGTCACTAAGAAAAGCACTCTCTCTGTGGAGGGTGGCACGGTGTTCTAGGACCCTCAGGATCGTAAGTTGGAGACTTGCTTGAAGCTGTCCTTAGAAGTAGCAGCTTTTTCCCTGCAAGCTTCAGTTTGTGGCTCCTATGCGGCACGGGCATGCTTATCGTGGGTACAGAAAGCCTCCTCTCTGGAGGACCTCGTGGCTGTTTTGCCGGCCTTAGAGTCCGATTTAGCCTTCCTTGCATATCTTCTTTATGATCTTTTGGGGGCTTTGGCGAAAGAGGTTTCCCTAGCAGTCACCGCGCATCGCTTGCTGTGGTTGCGACATTGGGCTGCGGTTGCGACATTGGGCTGTAGACGTGGCCTTTAAGTCATGGTTAGCAAGGTTTCCTTTTAGGGGAAAGCTTTTGTTTGGGACAGACCTAGAACAGATTGTGAAGGACCTTGGTGACTCTAAGGGCCAGCGCCTCCCGGAGGACAGGTCCAAATTTTTGCGACCGGCGGGACCTAGACCTATGTTTAGGGATACACGTCGTTACCGTCCAGGTCGCGGGGCCTCTTTTGAGAGAGCAAGGTCTTCTCGGAGACCTCAGCCTTTTCGAAGTGACAGGCAGGCCTTCCTTTCCGGTAACAGAAACCAGCCCGCAGCCAGGTCCGCCCAATGATGGGGCCCTGGTCCATCTCCAGCCGGTTACTGGGGGAAGGCTGTCTCTATTCCTGGTGGAGTGGACCAGGGTAACATCCGACGGATGGGTCTTGGAGGCTATCAGAGACAGCTACAAGTTGGAATTGGCTCGTCTGATAGTAGACTCGTTTCTGGAACCTCCTTGCAAATCTCCTGCTAAGGTGCGGGCAGTTCGTCACACCCTCAACTTACAACAACTGGGAGCCATCCAGCCTGTACCCCCGGCAGAAAGAGGGTGCGGTCGATACTTCATTTATTTTGTGGTGCAAAAAAAGGGCGGTTCTTGGCAACTCATCCTAGATCTCAAGTGCGTCAACAGGTCCTTACGAGTTCGGCATTTCCGCATGGAAATCCTCTGCTCAGTGATCGCAGTGGTACAGCCAGGGGAGTTTTTGATGTCTCTCGATCTCAGAGGCCTATTTACACATTCCAATTTGGTCTCCCCACTGGCGTTTTCTTCGCTTTGTAGTGCTCGGTCGTCGTTTTCAATTCAAAGTGATTGCCCTTTGGCCTAGCCACAGCACCTCGGACTTTTTCCAAGGTCCTTGTCGTAGTGGCAGCCTGTCTCAGAAAGGAAGGGATTCAAATCCATCCTTATCTAGACGACTGGCTTGTGCGGGCGTCTTGTTTCGAGGAGAGTCGATGGACAACCGACAGAGTGGTTGGGTTGCTTCAATCGCTTGGTTGGGTGATCAACTTCCCAAAGTGCAGCCTTACGCCTTCCCAGACGCTGGAATACTTGGGAGTGTGCTTCGATACCCAAACAGGGATAGTTTCTCTTCCTTCAGCTCGAGCACAGCGGTTGCAGGGTCAGTTGCGAGTTCTGTTCATACTCCGAACCCGTGGGCTTGGGACTATGTACAACCTCTGGGTTCCATGGCCTCCAACTTGGACATTGTAAAGTGGGCCAGAGCTCACATGCGCCCCCTGCAGTGGCACCTTCTGAGCCGTTGGTCTCCTCTCTCGGAGGATTACGAGGTCCAGGTGCCATGTTCGACCCGTCTGCACACAATCATGCACTGGTGGTTCATTCAAAAGAATCTGGTGTCGGGCATTCCTCTGCAAACCCCGGAATGGAAGATCGTGACTATGGATGCGTCGCTATCTGGTTGGGGGGCTCATTGCCTCCAACAGACGGCCCAGGGCATTTGGACCGCAACGGAGGCGTCTTGGTCTATCAACCGCTTGGAGTTGTGGGTGATTCATCTGGCCCTTCGGGAGCTTCTGTCTCTTCTCCGTGGTTGCCCAGTTCGAGTTCTCTCGGACAATGCGACGGCAGTCGCCTACGTTGAGCCGTCGGGGGCACGAGGCGGCCATGATCTGCAGTGGGGCAGAGACTCACCTCTCTCTCTTGACGGCGGCTCATATAGCGGGATCACAGAATATGCAAGCGGACTTTCTCAGTCGCCACCAGTTGGAGCCGGGGGAGTGGATACTTTCCCCTCTGGCGTTTGATCAGATAGCTGGCCGTTGGGGGATGCTGGTGATGGACTTAATGGCCACCGCATTCAATGCGAAGGTTCCCCGTTTCTTCAGCAGGGGAAGAGAGCTGGGCTCGGAAGGCATTGATGCTCTTCTACAACCTTTGCCTAGGGGCCTGCTCTATGCCTTTCCCCCATGGCCTATGGTGGGCAGGTTACTGACTCGCATTGCCAGTCATCCCGGTCGAGTGATCCTGGTGGCCCCGGATTGGCCCAGATGGCCCTGGTACGCGGATATGGTCAGGCTCCTGTTCGATTGTCCTCTCCGGCTCCAGGCGCAGGACGGTCTCTTGCTGCAAGGACCAGTCATGATGGAGGATCCTTCCCCCTTTGGTCTTACGGCCTGACCCTTGAAAGGGCGAAGTTGAGAAGGAAAGGGTATCTGGATGCGGTTATCGCTACGATGCTTCAGGCTCGGAAAAGATCCACCTCGATAGCTTATGCTAGAGTGTGGCGTACTTTGATTCATGGAATGCGAGTTTGGGATTGTTAGCGGCTTCGGCATCAGTATTGGTTATCGTCGCGTTTCTTCAGGAGGGTGTACAGAAATCACTCTCGTTGAGTTCTCTTAAGGTGCAGGTGGCAGCTCTGGCATTCTTTAGAGGCCGGCTTCAGGGGGCGTTGATCGCTTCTCTCCCAGATGTGGTTCATTTTTTGAGGGGTGTAAATTGGTTGCGTCCTCCGCACGTGCCAGTTCTGCCATCCTGGAACCTTAATCTAGTTCTCAAAGTGCTTCAGCGTCCTCCTTTCGCACCCTTATCGGGGATTACGGTTAAGGATCTTACCTTGAAGGCGATTTTCCTAGTAGCCATTTCTTCGGCTCGAAGAATTTCAGAGTTGCAGGCTCTTTCTTGCAGAGACCCCTTCCTGCGTTTTACGGAGGTGAGGGTATGGATTTAGGACAGTCCTTCATTTTTGGCCAAGGTGGTTTCTCGTTTCCATTTGGGGCAGTCTCTGCATTTGCCGACTTTTCACCGGGAAGATTACCTTGAGCAATTCTGGACTCGCCTTGACGTGAGACGGGCTCTTCTCAGGTATTTGGAGGTGACGAATGACTTTCGTCTTTCTGACCATCTCTTCGTCCTTTTTTGGAGGCAGTAAGAAGGGTCATATGGCTTCCAAGGCCACCATAGCCCGTTGGGTGCGGGAGGCCACCACTTCGGCCTACGTGGCATTGGGCAAGCAAGCCCCTGCACAAATTTGTGCTCATTCTACGTGAGCTCAGGCTTCCTCCTATGCAGAGTCCCGTTTGGTTTCTCTGGAAGATATCTGCAGAGCTGCTACATGGGCTTCGGTCCATACGTTCACTCGTCATTATCGGGTAGATGTGGCAGCTCGGCAGGAATGCGGTGTTTTGCTCGTCGGTGATTTCTGCCGGGTTGGGGGTGTCCCACCCTACTTGAGGATTGGCTGGGTACATCCCACAAGTCTCTGGATTGATCTGTGGGACGCTATGGAAGGAAAAATTAATTCTTATCTGATAATTTTCTTTCCATTAGTCCCAACAGATCAATCCAGAGGCCCCCTCCCTGGATTTACTGTCTGCGGTTTTGTTTCGGTTGATTAGTTTTTTCAGGTTTCGTTGTTCTGAGTGTTCCTTCGTTTGATTAAATAATAAAAACAAATAAATTTGGAAGTGGTGGAAGTATGTTGGGCATTTGATCTGACAATGTCAGGAGAGTTTTCTATTGTTTCCATTGCACTGCTTTGGTATTGTTTATACTGAGGTTTACTTGGCTGCACAGGTCCACATATAGCAAACCTCGGAGGTACCACCTGCTGGTAGAGGGACACAACCCACAAGTCTCTGGATTGATCTCTTGGGACTAATGGAAAGAAAATTATCAGGTAAGAATTAATTTTTCCTTGGCATAAGCTGACATTTTTTTCTACATCTTTATATTGAATACCTTACCTTAATAGCTAAGATTAACTGTTCCATTGCCAGGTTAAATAAAAAGGGTAAAATGGGATAGCCCTGCTTAATGCCTTTTTGTAAAGTTATTCACTGAGATAGACTCCATTTGGTAAGATCCTGTGCAACTGAATGAGCATAAAGGATGTGCACCATCTTGATAAAGATTTCCCTAAAGTCAAACCATTCCAGAACTTTAAAGAGGTAGATCATGCTATATTATCAAATGCTTTTTCAGCATCCAATGAAATGACAACTTCTGGGGAATCCTGCTGTTGAGCAGTGATTACAAGATTTCACCAAAGCCTAGCATTGTCTGCAGACACCTTACCAGTCATAAATCCCGTTTGTTCTGCCTGAGAAAGGGAGGAAATTACCTTTCCTATTCAAGTGGATAAAAGTTTTAAATTTTACAGTCCATGTTAATAAAAAAAGATGGACTTATAATTTGAGGCCAATGTACAGTCCTTGTCTAGTTTACCAATCACCATAATTTTTGCTTCTGTCTGAGTTCCTTGAACTGCTGCATAGGCTAAAAAAAACTTTCATAGATTTATTATAGCTTAGGGATTAACATTTCAGCAAATGTGTTGTAAAATTCTACTGAAAGACCATCTGGACAAGTGCCTTATATGGAAGAGCTTTGATAACTGCCCTTACTTCATCTATTGTTATTTCCTGATCAGAAACTTTTATTTGGGTAGGGGACAGTGTTATGATGAATGCTATAGAAAAACTCCTAGTACCCTTTGATTGGAGATGTTCATAATATTGATGAAATTGCTGCATAACCTCTTCCTAACTGGTTATCATTTTGCCATGCTATAATTGCTGGAATTCACTATTTTTCCTTTTCGTTTCAAGTGCTGAATTAATAGTCCCTATTGATTATCTTCTTCACAATATCTTCCCTCTTCCTTAGCGGCAGCAGCAGATGAATCCAGAGAATTGTGGGTTGTGTCCATCCATCAGCAGGTGGAGATGGAATGCTATGTGGGACTCCTTACTCCTAGTCCAGTCAGTATTCTCTATCTCCAGCAGGTGGATGGACGTCTGCTTTCATGCTCCTGGCTTCGTGGCTGCTAGCTCCTGTTCTCTGAGGACAAGCAGGCTTCTATATTCTTACAAGTAGGTGTAGCTGAACCACGTTGCCCGATCTGGCTTTTGCCATAGTAAAAAAGAGAGAACTTTCTGAAGCGTGAGCTGTGCTCCACCGCACATGTGCGAGTGCCTTCCCGCCCATCGTACGGATGCAGTCTCCTCAGTTCTCTTTTTTTTCCATGTGAGAAGGTGCATTTTTTTGTACTCTCCTCACTGGCCCGGTCTTTTTGAGAGCTGTTAGTGCCTTTCAGTATTCTTTTTGCTTCTCTTGTGGCTGTTTTTCTTGTGCCTTACAAACCCATTCTTTATTTTGCCGGGTTTTAGTTTTCTTTACGTTATTCTTTAATTTCCATCATCTTCGGGCTGTTTTTAGGCCCTGACTTCGGACGGGCCTTTCCCTTTCTTTTTCTCTGTGCCTTTTTTGTCAGGCACCATCGACGAACGTTTTCCGTCTATGTCCATGACGATTCCCAGTATTGTGTACCTGGTGCAACTGGACTGTCTCAGGAAAGGACACCCATTCTTGGTGTCTGCAGTGTCTTGGCCCCGACCATGGCACTGTAGGTTTTTCAAGAGGCTCATCAAGAGATGATTTTTGTAAGCCAAGTCCAGGCACAACCTCCTGGGGATCCTGCCCCAAAGAGACGATGTTGCACTTCCCTTTCTGACGGGGAGTCCCTGGCCCCTTTATCTCCTCCGTTGTCAGAGGGAGGTGTTTCGGGAGCTGCTATTTCCACACAGATGCAGTAGGAATTGGAAGAGGGGGAGCTCCGGCTGGAAGATACAGAAGACCCCTCGGCAGTTAGAGTTTTTCTTAAGGAAGAACTTGCTTCCTTTATTACTAAGGCTCTTCAGGCTGTTGATATTGCCTCTTTGGATCTCTCTACTCTGGCTTCCTCTAATCCTAAGATGGCCAGCACTCGCAGACCACCTAGGTCTTTTCAGTTCATGAGGCCATGCAGAAAATTATTTCTGCTCAGTGGGAAACACCTGTCGCTCCCCTTCGGGTGGCCAAAGCTATTGCTAGACTGTAGCCCCTGCGGAACTGGAGAAGCTCCGTATGACTTCAGTGGATGCGCTGGTGACGGCAGTCACCAAGAAAACCACTCTCCCTGTGGAAAGGGGGTTGGCATTAAAAGATGTGCAAGATTGGAAGCTGGAAGCATTGCTTAAGCTCTCCTTTAAGGTGTCAACTCTTTCTTTGCAGGCAGCTATTTGTAGCTTGTATGCTGTTCTGGCCTGTCTTAGCTGGGTGCAGCAATTTGCAGATACCTTTCAGGGCTCCTAAGTTCCACTGCTCTCTCAGTTGCTGGACATGGAGAAGGGGCTGGCGTATCTGACAGATTCCTTGTATGATTTGCTTTGGCGAAATAGATGTTGCTGGCAGTCGCTGCGAGGCGTTTATTATGGCTCCGCTACTGAGTTTCGAACTCAGCATCCAAACAGTGACTAATGAAGTTGCCTTTCAAGGGCAAGCTGTTGTTTGAGGAGGATCTTGAGAAGTTGGTTAAGGACCTGGGCAGTTCCAAGACTCAGCGCTTGCCTGATAACAAAGCTAAATCTTCAGTTCGGTCGTGGTCGACTAGTTCCCAATTCCGGTACACGCACCAGTATCGACCAGGGCAGCCATCTCTGTCTCAGCAGTTTTGCTTTTCCAATAGACAGTCCTTTCGGACTAATAAGCGGGTTTTGACCTTGGATGTCATACAGTGGGCAAGGGATCCTCCATTTATTTTTTTTTCATAATCAGAGGACCTTGTTTAAAAAATTGCAAGGACCTCTTTTACTAAACTGCGCTAGTGATTCCCGCGCAGCAAATAAGAGGAAGCCCATAGGAATTGAATGGGCTTCCTCATTTGCTGCTCAGGAATTGCTAGTGCGGCTTCGTAAAAGAGGCCCTAAGATACTTGTGTTCTCTGAGGTTACTAAGGTAATGCAAAAGGGAAAAAAAAAAGGAAGAGAGAATTTTTGTTACTTAGGTCAAGGATTCTGTATCTTGGTAGACTATTCTGGTTAAACTTTCCATGCAAGTGTGTAGTTAGTTTCAGTTCAGTGAGCATATATTTTATAAGTCCTTCTACGTAAGTACATTTTTGAATTCTAGGCCTGTGTCTGGCACGCCTCCTAACTCTCAGTTACTATGGTAACGTCTACTCCTTATATCGCTTTATATGTATTCTGCCTGTATGGTCCCTAGGCACCCATTATAGCCTTCATGTGTATTGTTATATAACATTTCTTGGAATTGTGTCCTTACTTTTCCTCTCCAAATTGTTGGATGTGATGCTAGAAAATTGATGTTTATCATTAGTTCCTCATGGATTTTTTTTCCATATAACTGCCATATAGTGCATTCTTCATGTAGGTTACCCATGGCTTCTTTCAGATCCTTTTGCTGATAGTAATCCTCTTTAGAAATCAGGACTATAGATACATTAGGATAAGAATTTAAAATAAAAGAATAATTAAATAAGAATTTAAAATAAAAGTTCCACCTCATCAGCACTGAGTAAAACAATATAGTTGATATTTTTGCATCTATAGTTTTATATATGTATCATGGCATCGAGTTTTCTATTACCATGGCAACTATATCATAGCCTGTCACTTCACACTTATTTGTGCCTTTGACTTCTTCTTTTCTGCTGTTCCCCCAGCTGTCCATTAGCCATCTCCTCTAGTAACTTGTCTGTAATCAATTACTTGGCTCTTTTTCCTGTGCAGGTTGTAAGTACGTGCACTTGGAATAAGCTACAGAAGCATATAGTAGCTAACTCTTTGCTGTTCAGAAAGGGGAAAAGGAGCTGCTTTTTCCTAGTATAATTACATGGAGGTTGAAAGATGCTTGAGACTTTAGAGGAGCTTGGATGGCAGAAATGGAAGGGGGGAATTCTGGATGGGGGGAATATAGATAATAGAGGATATGGTATGGAGAAGAGAGAATACATTAAAGAGGGAAATGAGTGGTGTTAAAACTTAACATGGAGATGGGCAAAGCATGGTTATTGTTAAGGTGTGGATGGAGAGAAGGAAGAATTGAGAAGAGAGAGGCACATTTTTAAGTAAGAGGTTAGGATAATGAATTTTGTAAAAATTAGATGTTTATAATAAAGGTTGGGAAATATTTTAATATTTTGGAAATCTGTGTCATAGAATTTAACCCTTTTCACAGAATATACCCACGAGTGACTTCAGAAAACCAGGGATCCGATATAGGCCTTACTTGATATAAACGATGTCTTAAAAAATTTGCTAAGTGAAGCAGTTGCTGTTATAGTGATGATCTGAGTGAAGAAACATGTAAAGTTGTTTAAATACAAGTTTTTAAAAATGACTGTGACTGAACATGTTTGCTTACCATAGAGAACTAAAATATTGGAAATTGCTTTTATTATAGTCAATATTTTATGTTTTTAATGTTCCACAGTAGTGGGGAGTCTGGCTTCTAGTGGTGGTGTCATGAAATTCCTGCAGTGACATCACATTGATGTGACGCCTGGTCTTCCTTTTAATTTCACATTTAAAAAGAAAGACTCAAAAGACTCTGGCATTAGGCTGCCTTTGAAGTATGTTTGTGAACTAGTAGAAGGTTTAAGTGGTAGGCATACTGGACAGCTGGAATATCTCCATTGTAAATCATAGGATCCAGAACAGTGGCAGAATTAAAGTGTGCAGGGGCAAATACAAAAGAATCTTAGAAGCAGGAAGGAGAACAACAATGGTCAAGTAAGACCTCCTGGCACAGTTGACAGGTTCAAATGGGCAGACTGAGTGAATCAAGTAGTCCTCGCTTAATACTTGGTCTTCAATCCACACATTTACATCACACTATTGCCTTGAGCAGGATATCCGACGTGACAATCGGTTTGGGCAGTCAATGTTGCAGAATCTGTTTGGGGTCTAGAGTCCAACTCCACCCTCCTAGGCCCGTTTTATCCAGTTCCAGGCTGCACTCTCACTCTGTTTATAGTTTCAGGTTATTCTGTGTTATTTCCTCGCCGTTTAGGGGCCCAATTAACCAATGTTTGTTGTTTTGGGTGAGCCTGGATGCTAGGGATTCCCCACTTGTGAGAATATTGGAGTCGTCTTGTCCTTGGAGAAAGTGAAGATACTTACCTGTAGCAGGCTTCATATTCTCACAATCCTGCCCACCTCCCCTTGGAGTTGTCGCCTGGGTTATTCTATTTTATTTTTTGCTTTAGTATTAAACTGAGGAGACCGCATTCATGCGACAGGCGAGAAGACGCTGACGAGGTGGGTCATAAAGCTCTACTTATTATGGGAAAAATGCCGGACTGGGCAACGCGGATTGGTGACCCACTTGTGAGAATATGAAGCCTGCTGTCCTCGGAGTTCTCCGAGGACAAGCAGGCTGCTTGTTCTCACGACTGGGTTGACGTCCACGGCAGCCCCCACCAACCAGAACAAAAACTTCGCGGGCGGTCCCGCACGCAGGGCACACCCACCGCGTATGCACGGCCGTGTTCCCGCTCAGTTTTTTTCGATTCCGCGCTGAGGAGAGACGTGTTACCGTCTCTCCCTTGGTCAGCCCCGGAAACCGGATTGCGGCCTAGCCGCGAATTTTCTCTTTTGTGCGCCTTCGCGCTTCTTTTCTTTTCTTTTCTTTATTTCCAAAAAAAAAAAAAAAAGTTTTGTGTCCCCTCGTCGTCTTAGCGCGGGGGCGCTTCGTTGCGGCCTTGTGGCCGCTCGGTCGTTTCTTTTTCGGGTGTGCTTTTCACCGCCACCATCGACGACTTTGACTTTGCCGACGCGATTTTTCCGTCGATGTCCTCAAAGGTCCCGAGTGGATTCAAGAAGTGTGGTTGGTGCGGCCGGCACATCTCGCAAACCGATACTCACGCTTGGTACCTCCAGTGCCTTGGCCCGGAGCATAATACCAAGACATGCACCTTGTGTCTCGGATTGCGAAAGCGGACACAGGTGGCGAGGCAAGTTCGTCGGGACCAACTTTTTGGAACTTGCGCTGGCCCTTCGACGTCAACGGCATCGGTGTCGACGGCCGGGTCTTCAGTACCGGTACCGATGTCGACGAAATCGACACCGACGATGGCATCGACCCCAGGAGCACAAGTACCGTTGGCCCACCGGACCTCCGGCGACGGCGGGGGTGAGCGGCAGTCGGCCCCGGCCACTCCCTCTACCCAGGGCCATCGGGACCGAACCCTGTCAGACCCGATCCCTCGGGGCCGGGGGGGGGGGGGGTTCTACCTCCTCTTCATCTCTGCCACCGAGCGTCAATGATGGGCACCGAAAGAAAGCTAAGAAACATCGGCATCGGTCGCCCACGGCTCACGGGACTGCTAGTTCCGGCGCCTCCAGAAATGGATCGACACCGAGGAAACGGCAGTGCCGAGAGGAGCGTTCCCCCTCGGTCAAAGAGGTGTCGCTGCGTCAGTCCATGGGTGCTTCGGTACCGTCTCCTGGACCCGAGCAGCTTCTGGCACCTGCACCCACTCCGGCCCCCCTGCCTTTCCCGACAGCGGGCCTTGACGAGTGCCTCCGAGCCATCCTTCCAGGGATTCTGGAAGGGCTGATGCGCCAGGCCTTGCCGGCTCCGGGGGTGCTTGCGCCCCTGGCGCCGTTGATGGTGGCGCTGGCGTGCTCCAGCCCGATGCCGAGGCCTCCGACATCGACGCTGCTTGCGGTACCGGTGTTGACTGCCTCGCAGGTGGAATCCCCGTCGACGTCGATGGAGGGAGTTTCATCCCCGCCGGCGCGGGAGTCCACTGCTCGATGCCACCATTGAGGACGTGGTTCCTTGCAGTCGAGACGGGCCCGGTTCAGGCCTGAGCTGCAAGAGCTCATGTCTGATACCGAGGAAGAGGCCTCGTGGGGGGAGGAGGAGGACCACAGATATTTCTCCTTAGAGGAGTCTGAGGGTCTTCCCTCCGACCCCACTCCTTCACCGGAGAGGAAGCTCTCGCCCCCTGAGAGCCTCTCCTTTGCCTCCTTTGTCGTGGATATGTCTATATGCATTCCCTTCCCCGTGGTCTCTGTGGATGAGCCGAGGGCTGAGATGCTCGAGGTCCTCGACTATCCATCACCACCTAGAGAGTCTTCCACGGTACCGTTGCACAATGTCCTCAAGGAGACACTGCTTCGGAACTGGCAGAAGCCATTATCTAACCCCACCATTCCCAAGAAAGCGGAGTCCCAATACAGAATCCACTCTGACCCAGAGTTAATGCGGCCCCAATTGCCTCATGACTCGGCGGTCGTGGACTCTGCTCTCAAGAGGGCACGGAGTTCGAGGGATACCGCCTTGGCGCCCCCGGGGCGGGAGTCTCGCACTCTGGACTCGTTTGGAAGGAAGGCCTACCAATCTTCCATGCTCGTGACCCGCATCCAGACGTACCAGCTCTACACGAGCATCCACATGCGGAACAATGTGAAGCAACTGGCGGACCTGGTCAATAAGCTCCCTCCGGAGCAGTCCAGGCCTTTTCAGGAGGTGGTCAGGCAGCTGAAGGCGTGTAGAAAGTTCCTGTCCAGGGGTATATATGACACCTGTGATGTGGCATCTCGAGCTGCGGCCCAAGGTATAGTGATGCGCAGACTCTCATGGCTGCGTGCCTCTGACCTGGACAACCGCACCCAGCAACGACTGGCAGATGTCCCTTGCCAGGGGGATAACATTTTCGGCGAGAAGGTCGAGCAGTTGGTGGACCAACTACACCAGCGGGAAACCGCCCTCGACAAGCTCTCCCACCGGGCGCCTTCAGCATCCACCTCTACAGGTGGACGTTTTTCCCGGGCCCGGCAGGCTGCTCCCTACGCCTACAGCAAGCGTAGGTACACCCAGCCGGCCCGAAGGCCTCGTCAGGCACAGGGACAGTCCCAGCGCGCTCGTTCCCGTCAACAGCGTGCGCCTAAGCAGCCCCCTGCGCCTCCACAGCAAAAGCTGGGGACGGGCTTTTGACTGGATCCATGGGAACATAGCCGCCATCAAGGTGTCCGTACCGGACGGCCTGCCGGTCGGGGGGAGGTTGAAAGCTTCACCAAAGGTGTCCTCTGATAACCTCCAACCAGTGGGTTCTCCAAATAGTGCGGTGCGGATACACCCTGAATTTGGCCTCCACTCCACCAAATTGCCCACCGGGAGCTCAGTCCTTCAGCTCCCATCACAAGCAGGTACTTGCAGAGGAACTCTCCGCCCTTCTCAGCGCCAATGCGGTCGAGCCCGTGCCATCCGGGCAAGAAGGGCTGGGATTCTATTCAGACAGTATCTCAGATTCCGCCTGGGGACACGGCACTTTCAGTATTGTGTGCTGCCCTTTGGGCTTGCCTCTGCCCCACGGGTGTTCACGAAGTGCCTCGTGGTGGTCGCGGCGTATCTACGCAAGCTGGGAGTGCACGTGTTCCCCTATCTCAACGATTGGCTGGTCAAGAACACTTCGGAGGCAGGGGCTCTCCGGTCCATGCAGTGCACTATTCACCTCCTGGAGCTGCTGGGGTTTGTGCTAAATTACCCAAAGTCCCATCTCCAGCCAGTCCAATCTCTGGAATTCATAGGAGCTCTGCTGAATTCACAGACGGCTCAGGCCTTTCTTCCCGAAGCGAGGGCCCACAACCTCCTGTCCCTCGCTTCCCAGACCACAGCGTCTCAGCAGGTCACAGCTCGGCAGATGTTGAGACTCCTAGGTCATATGGCCTCTACAGTTCATGTGACTCCCATGGCTCGTCTCCTCAATGGACCCTAGCTTCCCAGTGGTGCCAAGCCACCGGGAATCTAGAAGATGTCATCCGCCTGTCCCTCAGTTGTCGCAATTCGCTGCACTGGTGGACACTTCGGACCAATTTGACCCTGGGACGTCCATTCCAAATTCCGCAGCCCACGAAAGTGCTGACGACGGATGCATCTCGCCTGGGGTGAGGAGCTCATGCCGATGGGCTTCACACCCAGGGACTGTGGTCCCTCCAGGAACAGGGTCTTCAGATCAACCTCCTGGAGCTCCGAGCGGTCTGGAACGCACTGAAGGCCTTCAGAGATTGGCTGTCCTATCAAATTATCCAAATTCGGACAGACATTACATCAACAAGCAGGGGGGCACCGGATCTCGCCCCCTGTGTCAGGAAGCCGTCGGGATGTGGCGTTGGGCCTGCCAGTTCGGCATGCTTCTTCAAGCCACATACCTGGCAGGTGTAAATAACAGTCTGGCCGACAGACTGAGCAGAGTCATGCAACCGCACGAGTGGTCGCTCCATTCCAGAGTGGTACGCAAGATCTTCCGAGAGTGGGGCACTCCCTCGGTGGACCTTTTCGCCTCTCAGACCAACCACAAGCTGCCTCTGTTCTGTTCCAGACTACAGGCACACGGCAGACTGGCGTCGGATGCCTTTCTCCTCCATTGGGGGACCGGCCTCCTGTATGCTTATCCTCCCATACCTTTGGTGGGGAAGACTTTACTGAAGCTCAAGCAAGACCATGGCACCATGATTCTGATAGCGCCTTTTTGGCCTCGTCAGATCTGGTTTCCTCTACTTCTGGAGTTGTCCTCCGAAGAACCGTGGAGATTGGAGTGTTTTCCGACTCTCATTTCGCAGAACGACGGAGCGCTTCTGCACCCAAACCTTCAGTCTCTGGCTCTCACAGCCTGGATGTTGAGGGCGTAGACTTTGCTTCGTTGGGTCTGTCTGAGGGTGTCTCCCGCGTCTTGCTTGCCTCTAGAAAGGATTCCACTAAAAAGAGTTACTTTTTCAAGTGGAGGAGGTTTGTCGTTTGGTGTGAGAGCAAGGCCCTAGAACCTTGTTCTTGTCCTGCACAGAACCTGCTTGAATACCTTCTGCACTTACCAGAGTCTGGCCTCAAGACCAACTCAGTAAGGAATCACCTTAGTGCGATTAGTGCTTATCATCATCGTGTAGAGGGTAAAGCCATCTCTGGAGAGCCTTTAGTCGTTCGATTCATGAGAGGCTTGCTTTTGTCAAGGCCCCCTGTCAAGCCTCCTGCAGTGTCATGGGATCTCAACGTCGTCCTCACCCAGCTGATGAAACCTCCTTTTGAGCCACTGAATTCCTGCCATCTGAAGTACTTGACCTGGAAGGTCATTTTCTTGGTGGCAGTTACTTCAGCTCGTAGAGTCAGTGAGCTGCAAGCCCTGGTAGCTCATGCTCCTTATACCAAATTTCATCATAACAGAGTAGTGCTCCGTACTCACCCTAAGTTCCTGCCAAAGGTGGTGTCGGAGTTCCATCTTAACCAGTCAATTGTCTTGCCAACATTCTTTCCCAGACTGCATACCCGCCCTGCTGAACGTCAGTTGCACACATTGGACTGCAAGCGAGCGTTGGCCTATTTGGAGCGGACACAGCCCCACAGACAGTCCGCCCAATTGTTTGTTTCTTTTGACCCCAATAGGAAAGGGGTCGCTGTCGGGAAACGCACCATCTCCAATTGGCTAGCAGATTGCATTTCCTTCACTTACGCCCAGGCTGGGCTGGCTCTTGAGGGTCATGTCACGGCTCATAGTGTTAGAGCCATGGCAGCGTCAGTGGCCCACTTGAAGTCAGCCACTATTGAAGAGATTTGCAAAGCTGCGACGTGGTCATCTGCCCACACATTCACATCTCATTACTGCCTCCAGCAGGATACCCGACGCGACAGTCGGTTCGGGCAGTCGGTGCTGCAGAATCTGTTTGGGGTTTGAATCCAACTCCACCCTCCAGGACCCAAATTTATTCTGGTCAGGCTGCACTCTCAGTTAGTTGTTCTTCGTAGGTCAATTTCTGTTATGCCCTCGCTGTTGTGAGGTTAAATTGACCTGGGTTCTTATTTTTGAGTGAGCCTGAGAGCTAGGGATTCCCCAGTCATGAGAACAAGCAGCCTGCTTGTCCTCGAAGAAAGCAAATGATGACATACCTGTAGCAGGTGTTCTCCGAGGACAGCAGGCTGATTGTTCTCACCTACCCTCCCTCCTCCCCTTTGGAGTTGCGTTTTCCTCATTCTTTTGCTTGTCATTCAACTGGGCGGGAAGACGGCCGCGCAAGCGTGGTGGGCGTGCCCTGCGTGCGGGACCGCCCGCAAAGTTTTTGTTCCGGTTGGTGGGGGCTGCCGTGGACGTCAACCCAGTCGTGAGAATAATCAGCCTGCTGTCCTCGGAGAACACCTGCTACAGGTATGTATCATTCGCTAACACCTTGTACAGTCAGAGGTCGCCCCCCCTCAATACCAAAGAAGTCTCAACACTATCCAAACTCTCCAAGTCTCACTGCCACCTAGATCCATGCCCCAGTTATCTTATGAAAAACGCCCCAGCACGATTCGTTACAGAACTTACCACCCACTTAAACTTCCTACTCCAACAAGGCTCCTTCCCCGCTGAACACGGCAATATTCTACTCACACCCATACCGAAAAATCCCAAGAAACCAGCGAGAGACATCACCAACTACCGTCCAGTAGCCTCCATCCCTCTTTTAACCAAACTGATGGAAAACAGAGTGACCTCCCAACTTAACGAATTCATACAAAAGTTCTCCTTACTACATAAATCACAATCGGGCTTTCGAACTACACACAGCACAGAAACAGTATTACTTTCCCTGGTATCCAAGTTCAAACAAGAAATTTCAATCGGCAACAAAATACGTCTTCTGCAGTTCGATCTATCCAGCGCATTTGACATGGGAGACCATGATATTCTTACCAAAACTACTGGACAAACTTTGGATCGGAGGAAACATCATTAAGTGGATAAAAAGTTTTATCACCTCCAGATCTTACCAGGTCAAATCAACCTCGTCAATATCGCCTGCATGGCCATCAAAATGCGGAGTCCCCCAAGGCTCACCCCTATTCCCAATCCTCTTCAACCTCATGATGATCCCACTGGCCAAATCCCTTTCCAAATCTGGCCTAAATCCCTTCATCTACACTGACGACGTCACAATCTTCCTCCCATTCCAACACAACCTTACAGAAATCTCGGAGAAAATAACTAATGCCATGAACACTCTAGCATCCTGGGCCAACGCTTTCAAGATGAAACTGAACAAAGAAAAAACTCAATGCCTAATCCTTTCATCACAACACTCTGCTCCCAACCACCCTGAATGCCCCCGACGTTACAATCCCAATATCTGACAATCTAAAAATCCTAGGAGTAACATTAGACAAACACCTAACTTTAGAAACTCATGCAAAAGCCACGATGAAGAAGATGTTCAACATGATGTGGGTACTGAAAAGAGTGAAACCATTCCTCCCACAGAAAACTTTCCGCAACCTAGTCCAATCCACAGTAATTACCCATGCCGACTATTGCAATAGCATCTTCATTGGTTGTAAAGCCCAAATCATGAAAAAACTCTAAACCGCCCAAAACACAGCAGCCATACTCATTTTTGGAAATCACGATTCGAAAGCGCAACACCACTTCGAGAAAAACTTCACTGGCTCCCTATCAAGGAAAGAATCAACTTCAAAACCCACACAATGATCCACAAGATCCTCAATGGTGAATCCCCAAGCTACATGTCCAATTTGATTGATCTTCCAGCCAGGAACTGGTACAAATCTTCTCGAACAACTCAATCTTCATCTCCCCAACTGCAACAGCCTCAAATACAAAACCTATTATGCATCCAACTTCTCCGTTATAGGCAGCCAACTTTGGAACGCCTTACCTAGACATATCCGAAAAACCAATGAACACCTACCCTTCCGCAAGCTGCTGAAGACTTACCTCTTTAAACAAGCCTACCCAAATGACCCTACTTAATTCTAGTATCCAGTCCTTAACACCAAGACTGCCCACATCCCAATCCTTTCCCCACATCTTTCACTATTGTCCCACTCTATACAGCTGTGTTATCTCCTTGATACATTATATCATACTTTGTATTATCTCTGTGATACATTGCAGCATACTTTGTATTGTCTCTCTGATACCTTGTACCATACTCTGTAAGCCGCACTGAACCTGCTATTAGCGGGAAGGAACGGGGTATGAATGCTACAAATAAATAAATAATATCTGTTTTGGTTTTAGAACGATGAGCAGGGCCAATCCAAGGTATTTGACAATCTAGGCAAACCTTTATCTGTGTGCCCCACCCATCAAGGGGCAGCTCAAGCACCTCCTCCATGTCCAGCATCTCCATTTCCCTTTCCTACTCTTCCACAATCCTGCATTGTCCCCCCATCCCCCTCCCATGATTCAGATTTCTCTCTCTCCCTATTTCTCACCCCTCCTGTGGTGTCCAACCTGTCTCTTCTTATCTACCTCCCCTTTGTAAGGTGTTCAGCAGCTTCTCTTCCTTCCTTAGTATCTCTGGGGCAGCACTGATGCTGACATGGCTGTCATGGTATCAGAGATTATCCTGGCTAGTGTGGAGCCTTGAGCATCTGTGCATGCTCAAAGCTTGTAGGGTCCTGCCCATTCCAAATGTCCTGTTTCGGAGGGAGCAGGACCCAGTACACCTTTATCATATGTGGATGCTCAAGCACCTAGGTTGGCCACAATGAATCTTCTGAAGACACCATGGCTCCCACTACCTAGTGGGCATGTTGGCCCTGAAGACAAGTAATTAAATTCTGGTCACTGCATCTCAAGAAGATATAGTGGAACTGGAAAAGGTGCAGCGAACGGCGACTAAAATGGTAGCGGGGATGGGACGGCTTCCCTATGAAGAAAGACTAAGGAGGCTAGGGCTTTTCAGCTTGGAGAAGAGACGGCTGAGGGGAGACTTGATAGAGGTATATAAAATATTGAGTGGAGTGGAACAGGTGGATGTGAAGCATCTGTTCACGCTTTCCAAAAATACTAGGACTAGGGGGCATGTGATGAAACTACAGTGTAGTAAATTTAAAACAAATCGGAGAAATGTTTCTTCACCCAACGCGTAATTAAACTCTGGAATTCGTTGCCGGAGAACGTGGTGAAGGCGGTTAGCTTGGCAGAGTTTAAAAAGGGGTTAGACGGTTTCCTAAAGGACAAGTCCATAAACCACTACTAAATGGACTTGGGAAAAATCCACAATTCCAGGAATAACATATAAAGAATGTACGTTTGGGAAGCTTGCCAGGTGCCCTTGGCCTGGATTGGCCGCTGTCGTGGACATGATGCTGGGCTCGATGGACCCTTGGTCTTTTCCCAGTGTGGCATTACTTATGTACTTATGTAAATTCTCAATCTGTAGATAAGCAAGACTCCTTGTTTCTTGCTGCTGAGTTTTTCTTACCAAATTAGCTTAAAATTGTAATGCTGCTGGAGGAGTAATCACAGTTTATAAGCAACTGTAGCTAAGCATCCACAGCATTCTTGGAGGCTGCTGTCATGTGAAATGTATGTTTTTCTTACCTCAAGCACAAGAGGCTGCTATAGCAATATACTGGGTCTGTGGATGAAAAGGAATACAGAATACACAGAAAAAAAAAACCTTGTGTGCCTCCATGAGATTACAGACAAAGATAGTCAGGCCTCATTAAAAAACAAAACAAAAAGACCTCTGCAGTTTTTATGATGATGCGAATTGAAATTCCATATCATAGCAGTGATGAAAGCATAGAGCTAAAATGGCACTCAGTAAACTAATGTGTGGTTTATCACTTTGTTCTAAATTACAGAATTCAGCATGTCAAAGATTTGCTTGTATATTATAGCTAGTATACTTATGATGTCTAAGCATGTAGATTGGTTAACCATATTCAAAGCAAGGTCTACTATTTTTAACTGATTTTCTCATCCAGTCTGAGCTGGTGGTTCTAAATATCATATATTCATTTCAGGTGTTCTTCAAATGATGCAGACAAGAATTGGAGCTTTACAAAGTGCTGTCGACAGGTATTTTATTTTTCCTTCTTTTCACTTGCTTATTGATTTTTCTGTCTAAAGACTTTTTCTTAGAACACGTGAACATACATAAACTAAGCCTTTTTCAAATTATGTTTTCTTTTGAGCAATGCTATTAAAGGTAGTTCAAATTCTTTATTCTGTTCTTTTTTTGTTCCCTTTACTAGAATTAGAGCAAAGATTGTTGATCCGTATAATAAAATAGTGTCTCGTACTGCACAGCTAGCAAGACTACAGGTATGTCATGTATCCATTTTTTTCTTTTATAGAAGTATTCCTTCAGTGTTTTGACTGACTGACTGACATTTAAATCTTGTTATCCCACAGATTACTTAAACTGGTAGAAATGTGGATATTCCATAGAAAACAGCTGGATTAACATTTTATTTGGTCTTAAGCAAACCTGGATCCTTATTATAGACTTAGGGCCCAATATTCAGCTGGCGGTGATCAGCATTATGTTGACCGCCTTCAACATTAAACCCAGAAATTCAATTCCGTGCCATGTCCAGGCACCAGCATTGAATTTCAGGGTTTCCAGATCTGGCCAACACACAGGTGGTTAAGTGTAATATTCAGCACTTAACTGGCTAGGGGTTACCGCATAAAGATAGGACTGACTTTTATATGGTCCTATTTATGCAGATAATTTAGCTGGTTAAGTGCTGAATATTGTCACTTAACCGGTCAAGTGCCAACTCTGCTGCCAGGTATTTGTGACCTGGATTGGCCACTGTTGGAAACAGGATGCTGGGCTTGATGGACCTTTGGTATGTCCCAGTGTGGCAATACTTATGTACTTAAATGCCCCCAAAGTAGCCAGTTTTCAGTTCGGTGCTAACTGCTGTTTTCAGTGGCACTAACCAGTTAAGTGCCTCTGAAAATTAGTGGTTTGCCCCGAACAGGCAATCTAACTGGCCAGGAGCCGTTTCTGGCCGGTTAAATCATTTTGACTATTGACCCCCCTAAGTTACTTCTTTTATCAACCTCCTACCCCTCCCCACCCCTGGAGAAAGTTGAAGGGTCTAGTTCTGGGTGTGGTAGCAGTAGCAGTTTGAGTGAATTCAAACTTGCAAGCTGAGGTTCAGGGAATCTGGGCAAGTCATTTTCACCCTCCTTAGCAGCAAAGAGAAAGAATTAAGATTATGTGTCTGAGATATACATTTCGAAAAATTAAATGGGGGGGGGGGGGGAAGTCTTCACAAGTGAAAAAACAACAGTAAATGATAACTTTTTTTGGTGCGGTTGGAAGGGTATAGATGGTGTGGAGGTTGTATTAGGACAGTTCTCAAAGGACTGAAAATGTCTTTCATACACATACTGGGAATACAGAGGCTTTTTTCCTCCTCATTTTTATATATAAAAAAGTTGAATAAAAAAAGTTGAATAGCAACTGTTAATTGATTGAGCCACTTTGGATGGTAAAATTTCATTTGTTTCAAACGTAGTGGTATTGTCCCATTTTTTTGTCTATTTCATACACATGTGTACATTTGTACCAGTGGACTCCTCCAGGGAGGAAAAGACACATTGAGTTTGAAAAGAGGCCAGATCAGACAGAGAATTTAGGAAAAATAAAGCCTTCTTTGGTAGAGGAAGTTTCTACAGCTGCAGCATAGAAACATTGATAAATTGAAATTTAGTCATTAGGGATTTCTTCTTTCAAACTGTTCCCCTCTTCTCTTGTGTCCTTCTGGTGACAGGCACACACACACAAACATATATTATATACAAACACATGCAGAGAGGTTGGGAATTATTTTTTGAGGCATGCCCTGCATGTCTTCCCCTTTCCCCTCGCTGCTACATTCTTACCCTTTGGGTTGGTTCTTTGTGGTTCAGTTGTGTGTTTCATTTTCTTTGTTGTAAATTCTACTGTGAAACCTAGTCTCTCAATTATGTACCACTCTTAGTGATTGAACCATGTAGTTTTCTACTGGTTGCTTTGTGTATGGCTTCCTAGTGTTGGAGAAGCATGGTAATACCTGTTGCCTTGAGAAATAGCATTCTGTGGTTAAAATGCATCCTTCCTTTTTATCCTGTTAGACCATTCAGTCCAATGTGTTGTGTATCCCTACCAACAAATGGAGTCAGAGAAGCTGAACTCTTTCATTAACATCACTGGTATAAGGGCTGGTGCAGCCTGGAGTCTTTCAGTATTTCTCTACCTCTAGCTGATGGTGTAGGTTGGACTGGTGCAGGTAGTGTTCTTCGGATAGGCCTGTGTCCCTCAAGGTCATGTTCTTTTTCCAGTGTAGCTTCTGGGGTTTAGGCCAAGGTCCTTACCCCAGTTAAGCTCAGAGAGTCCAACCTTCCGTAGTCCATGGACTCTCACTTGGTGAGGTTTGCTAGCAGAGGTTCCCGCAGGACCCTGTCAGTGAGAGGTAAGGCTTTCCTTTCATACCTTCTGGTGAGCTCCTGGCTCGGGGAGTAAAGTTGATTTATGACAAAAAATAAGAGAGCGAGAGAGAGCAGAGGATTGGACAGGGGCTTTGGAGGTACCAACAGGGCTGAGCTGTGCAGGCACAGAATCTCTTCCCCAGTGGGGTAATTCAGGAGGTATGGGTCCCAAGGAGTGGGTAGGGGAGGAGGTTTAGAGATGGCTGTTTCTTCACAATTCCATTGTTTCCGTTGCTGGGAGGCAGGGAGGTGGGAATTGATGGTTAAGCAGTGCTGGAGGTTTCTAACTGCCCTGTATGTGACGGGGCAATGGTTTCTTTTTGTCCCCAATCAGGCTCAGAGAGGTCATGGAAAGGGACCAGTGCAGTGCTGTGCCTCTTTCCAGTCCAGTGGTGCTTTTCGCAGTGCTCTTGACTTTGGCAGGAATGTGGTCGTTTTGCAGCTGGCCTGCCAAAGTTTGGCATGGCTGGAGGAGCATGTTGCTCTTGAGGTACAGCTGCCAAACAGGGCCCTTTCCACCCATTTGAGAGTTCAACGCAAGGGCATTACAGGCCATCACAGATAGTACCTGGGTGGCTTTTAAAGTGGGTCTGGTCCTTTTAATCTATGGCTCTTCCACATCTACAGAGAGAGCCTAGGGATTCGGGTGTCCAGGGGACCTCTGAGCCTTGGCATGCATGTATAAGAGGCCAAGGTTCCCGTGTGTGTGTTTTGATTGTGGAACGAGCCCTAATCTCCTCGAGGAAGCATAGAAGGCCTTTGAGGAGGAGGTTGAGGACTGCCTCCCTGGGGATGGTGTACCTCTTACTGTATGAGAAAGCGGACTCCTCGATTGTCCAGTTATTCAGAAAGGAGGGGCTTAACCACCTCATTGATTTAGTGACCCTGGCCTTACATATTTTGGCAACAACCCAGGCAGAGACCTTGAATGGGGACCTCATCCTGGAAGGCCTTTGCACTTCAAGGCTTTTCCACTTCATAGAGCCTGCTGAAGGTTATTCTTGGAGGCATGTAGCTCTTTGGCAGGCTTTATACCTATTGTACGCGTATCTGGATATATTGCTGCAATTACCCAAGGTGGATTCCCTGGTCATGACGGTGACCAAAATGACTACTGTTCCTTTCAAGGGGGTTTTGTGCTATAGAATTCCCATGACATAGAAGTGGAATAGTTCCTCAAGCAGTTATTTGCCTACTTGGCAGTGGGAGTACAGGCCTGCATGTGTGGAGGCTATGTGGTTGGGGCCCTCTAGTAGTGGGCGCAGTGATTTGTTGTAGCTCACTTGGAATCAGGAGTGGCCTTTCTGGTGGATGTGTTCTGATTTCATCCTCATTTGCTTAGTGGCTTAGGTGATGGTGGAAACCTCTAGGCAGCTGTGGTCCTGGCATTGAGCAGCCAGTACAGCCTCTAAGACACATTTAAGTAAGCTGTCATTTAGAGGCAGCTTCCATGTAGTGAGAATTTAGAAAAGCTTGTGAAAGACATTAGGCAGACCAAGCCTCAACAGTTTTCAGAGGACCGACCATAATCGTCATTCTACTTTGGATTGCAGGTCTTTTTAAGGACTTGGGCTGATACCTTATGAGTATATGGTCCTTGGGTCTCTTTGTTTGCAAAGGAGCAGAAGAGTTTGCCCTTCTGAGTGTCCCAGAGGTTTATATATGCCTTGGCCTTGTTCTCTTTAGTTGTTAAGATCTCCCAGTAAGGGTCAGTGGGTTCCTCAGAGGTTTAGGTGGGTGGCAGGCTCTACCTATTTTACCATGAGTGGGCCTTCATCTCCAACCAATGGTTTGTGAAGGTTTTCCAACAGGGTTGAACCCTGGAATTTACTCAACCCATTTCTGATATCTTTATGGCACCTGCCCCATAGCCCTGCCTCAAAAAGGATGCAATGGAGGTCATTCTGTAGCGGTTCATTCAGGTAGGAGCTGTAGAGCCAATCCTGTGCCAGTAGCAGGGCTGGGGGTGCTACTTTTTGTGACCCCCAAGAAAGGCTTTCCAAGTCTGGCAGATCCGCATGGAAGTCCTGTGGTTGGTGATCGCCTTGGTCATACCAGACAAGTTTCTTACCTCTCTGGATTAGACAGAGGTGTATCTTCACGCATCTTGAATTTCTGCAATCTAGGCAGGCACATTCAATTCAGGGCTCTGCCCTTTAGCCTAGCTACAGAGTTCTGGCCTTTTTCTAAGGTTATGGTTGCTGTGGCTAGAGGTTGACTGAGTTTTTGGTTTCAACTCTGAAACTGGCCAGAAATCCATATTAAGCCTCAACTTTGCACTGTGTCCCTCCCTCTCCAAACAGGAGGAGCCTTGTGTTCCTCTTCCCCGCCCCGCCTCTCCGGCACAGGAGGAGCCCCTCTCAAGGACCCACCTATAGGCCTCCAGGTCTAGCTTAAATCCTGGTGGTGTAATGGTCTAGTTGGGGCAGGAGTGATCCCTAGGCGCTCCTGCACATGCCATCTCTGCCATTAGAATGTCTGCCGTGACATTCAGTAGCAGTCTTGCAAGCTTGCCACTGAGAGTTGTGGCAGCCATTTTACATTACATTTCTGACTTATATCCCACTAACACTTCAATAGTTCTAAGCAGGTCACAAAGGCCAAGAAGCCAGGCAATCCCTGGGATAAGTCCAACATAGCAAACCACAATTACTAAACTTCCTGTAAGATATATTTCTTAAATAAACATGTTTTAATCATCCTTCTAAATATAAGATACTATTGAGGAAATGCATAAAATTTACCAAAATCCCTCCAAAGTCTTGCAGCTTGAAAAGCCAATGATTTCTCAAAAACTGTAAATTTTTGCCTTTTTCTTGGCTAAAGGAAAGAAAACAACATAGTTTTGCCTAGGCTTCTTTTTTAAAAAATATGTATTTATTGATTTAATTTTTATAACAAGAGTACACTTGTAATCAGAAACACAGCTAGGAAATTAAACATCCTGTTGTTCTCATTATAAACAAATTTAGGAAAAAGAAAAACCTAGAAAGTAAATATAAATATATAAGAACTTAACAATTCAATTGAATTAAATCAGGTAATATGTTACACTTTCTTAGACCTCAAATCCTGAGGGGGGGCCCTATGAATTAGAGAAGTTTACATATAAAGAAACATTTGACAAAGGCTGACAGTCCTCCAACTATTTCTTTTCCAGTTCTTATTTCACTTGTTTTAACTCTAGAAACGATTTCAGCTGATCCGGGGAGTAAAAAGTATATTTCGTTAAACCCAATTTGACTACACATTTATAAGGGTATGCTAAGAAAAAAGAACCACCAACTTCTATTGTTTTTTGTTTCATAGCAAGAAAAGACTTCCTTTTCAGTTGGGTCTGTTTGGTCACGTCAGGATAGATCCATACTTTAGCCCCCCCAAAATGGGTATTAGCATTCCTGAAGTAAAGTCTTAACACATTATTTAGGTCCTGCTCAAAAACAAAAGAAGCAATTAATGTAGACCTTTCCATTACTATATCTGAGGATTGTTTTAATATAGCAGATATATTTTTCAAATCAAGAACCTTGTTTTCTACGCCTCCCGTTTCCCCTCCTTCTCCTCTGGGTTTAAGAACATGATGTAGCTTATTTAATGTAGGAATAGCTTCCTGGCGGATTTTTAGTACTTCATTCACGTATTTTCGAAACGTTTCAATTGGAGCTACCCCAGATAGTTTGGGGAAATTTGGGGAGGAAGTGACGTCACCGGCGGAATGGCTGCCTGAAGATAGAGCTCCGAGTGACCCACAGGGAAAAAACAGAAATAATACTCGACGCGAACGCGGGAACTCTCCGTAAAACCGCTAAATATCACTGCTTACTTTAGCGGGTCGAACAGCTGTGCCGAACGTGAAGTGCAGAAGTGGATCTTTCGCGATTCGCCTTCCCGGGTGCGGGGACAGCAAGAGCGGCGAACAAAATGGCGGCCGCGGCGCACACCCAAGAACAGCAAATGGCAAGCACATCGACTGCAGAGCCCCAGAGGGAAGGTATGGGAGCAGAAATTTCGGAGGAGGACCAATGGCCTGACTGGAAACAATGGCTACAAGAAATCAAAGTGGACTTGAAGGCCATGTGGGGCGATCTGGCAACTTTGGGCACAGATCTCAGAGGGGAAATACGAGAGCTGGGGGCCCGACTAGAAGATACGGAGACCCGGTTGGATTCCCACGATGAAACACTGAACACACTTGACCAACAAGTGGGAGACTTGCAGACCTCCCAACAGCAAATCCTGGACAAACTGGAGGATTTGGAGAATCGCAGCCGGAGATGCAATCTGCGCTTTAGGGGCCTGCCTGAGACACCAACATACTCAAATTGTGAGGACACGATCCAGAGGCTAGTACGGGATCTCCTGGCTACGAGCGGAACCCAGTTGGAACAATCAGCGATTCATCTAGAGCGGGCTCACAGAGCGCTCGGAACCCCGCGAACGAATCTGCCCAAAGATATCATTGTGTGCTTCAAAGATTATAAGCTGAAGGAACAAGTGGCAAACATAGCGCGCCAGACCTCAAACTTTAAATGGGATTCGTATGAAATAGAAATATACCAAGATCTGGCGGCAGCCACTCTAAAGCGTAGAGCGGATTTAAAACCAGTCACCAAGCGATTACAAGAGATGGGTATCCGCTACAGATGGAGACACCCCTTCGCGCTGGTCTTCTACAAGGAGGGAAAGATGCAACAAATCCGATCTTTGATGGAGGCCAAGGAGATTTTGCCAGAAGAAAACTTGGGAGAGTCACTAAAGGCACTGAAACCACCACAAAGAAGGTCGGATGCTCCCCCAAAATGGCAGAAAGCGGGGAAGGGAACACGAGGCCTACAGCGGCAGCAATCGGCTGCTAAGATAACCTGACTTTGCCCTTAATCAATCTACTAAGAGACATGACTATAAGACTGTTGGGCACAGGACACTGCTTGACGTAAAGTCAGGAAAAAGGTTTGAAATAGTTTGCAAAAGTTAATAGAGTTATACAAAGTGAGGCACTGTATAAATATTGTTGGGTTATAGTTTTAACAAAAATGCCAGTCGAGGATTGTTAATTAGTATAATGAGACCTGTGGGGGCACTTGAGAGGCACCATCCGCCTTCCACTTTCTCCTTACACTACCCACGTTACTTAACGTGGGCAGCTACAGAATTTTTTGGGGGAAGATGGGGAGGGAGGGAGGGGAAGAAGAAGGGATGGGATGGTTGGGTGGGGGGAGGGAAGAGGGGAACAAAAGGGAGAGAGCGAATACTGTGAGGAGCGTGACCATGACTCGAAAGCAAGGGAGAGAGTCACAGGAGGGGACACTCAATTTAAGCAACTTATATGATTATCTTGGATAATTCATGGCTGAAATAAATTTTCTACTGCTTAATGCACGAGGGTTAAATATTCCTAGAAAACGGCAGCTCCTGTTCAGGGAGCTACTCCGCCTTCGGACGGATGTGGCCCTGGTACAGGAAACGCATCTCCTACCTAGGCATGAACACTTGTGTCAACATAAGAAATTCCCTGGTATATACTTTGCATCCAATAGAGATAACGTCAAAAATAAAGGGGTATTAATAGCATTTAATGGAGCTAAGCCCTGGAAGATACAAAAAATTGTTAAAGATAAAGGGGGACGTTACATCTTAGTGATTTTTTCCTTAGCAGAGCAGGTATATACAGTAGTTAACATTTATGCACCTAATGCAGATCAGGGATCTTTTTTTTGTGAGCTAGACCAGATAATTCTAAAACACTTAGAGGGCTCATTACTGATAGGAGGGGATTTTAATCTAACGCTACAGCCCCATTTAGACAACTCCTCACGACATACAGGATATGGCCAGAGAGATAGGGTGGCGCTACAAGAATTTATTGAGCGCTGGCACCTGGTCGATTTTTGACGACAGGCAAACCATACCAAGCGCAGCTATTCCTATTTCTCGACAGTGCACCAGTCTTCATCGAGGATAGACTTCTGGCTAGGAGAGGCTGCGATGCAGGGGCTTATAGGTTCACAGCAAATCCTACCCCGTACATGGACAGATCACTCCCCTATATTATTACAACTAATCCTCCCTAAGACTCGACGAGAAAACGGGGGCTGGCGACTAGATGATACTTTGCTCCAAGAGCCCGCTAACATACTAAGCCTGGAGCGACATATTACGGAATACATTCAGTTCAATGACACTGGGGAAGTGACTCCTATAGTACTTTGGGAGAGCTTCAAAGCAGTCATGCGCGGACATCTGATAGCATTAAAAACCCACATAGGGAGAACAAAGAGAGCCAAAGAAGCCGAACTGCGGGGACAACTGGGGAAAGCGGAAACCGCACTTCACCGAGATGGGCCCCGGCCGGCAGTGGAGATTATCGATCAAATTCATAGACTGCGAAAACAGATAAATGAGCTGGAGCTGGCGGACTTGGCAGAAAAACTTCAGCGGGTCCGCCAGTCCCACTTTGAATTTGGCAATAAAGCCAGCCGGCTTTTGGCTTATAAACTTAAACAAACTACACTCCGGAATGTGGTGGTGAGTCTAAAAGATGAGGGAGGGATAACACGCGTAGACCCCGAGTATATTGAGGCGGCATTTGGGGACTTTTATAAAACACTATATATGGCAGGGGAGGAGGTACCGGAAGAGGAAATGGAGGATTATTTTGCGGACATAGAACTCCCTAAACTAGCAGTTAGTGCAGATCAAGTCCTGTCACAACCAATTGAGCTAGAGGAGCTCCTGCGGGTTCTCAAGGAGCTTCCTATAGGTAAGGCGCCGGGGCCCGACGGATTCACCAACAAATTTTATAAGGTGTTTGGGGGGGTGTTGGCTCCACTGTTATTAAAGGTCTTCAATTCGCTTGAATTTAGTCAGGAGCTCCCCCCCACATGGAATCTGGCTAGCATTACAGTTATCCCTAAGCCGGGAAAAGACCCGCAATTATGTGCATCATACAGGCCGATTTCTTTGTTGGGGGTAGACTATAAGATCTTTACAAAAATTTTAGCGACCAGACTCCAGAGATATCTCCCAACACTAATCCATGAAGACCAAACGGGCTTTGTACATGGAAGACAGACTTTTGATAACATCCGCAGGGCCCTCCACATGATACATCACACACAGGAACATAAACTTTCTATGTGCCTGCTATCCCTTGACGCAGAGAAGGCATTCGACCGGGTGAGTTGGCCTTTCCTGTTTACAGTCTTGGGTAGGATGGGTTTCACCGGGCGATTCACACACTGGCTTAAACTGATCTATAAGGCACCCTTAGCATCGATAAGGGTAAATGGGAGACTCTCCAAGCCATTTCAACTACATAGGGGGACCCGACAAGGTTGTGCGCTATCACCATTGCTCTTTGCTATCAGGGGACCACGGGTGGGGGGCCTGGAAACACGGGCGCTCCTCTTTGCGGATGATATACTACTTATGCTGCGGGAGCCAGGACCCGCAATTCCGAAGATACAAGAGTTGCTCCAGTCGTATGGGAGAGTATCTGGCTTCAAGGTTAACCTAGACAAGTCAGAAGCGTTAGATATAAATATCCCAGCCCCACAAAAAGCACAGTTGCAGACTACTTCCCCATTTCGATGGGCTGCACGACATATTAGATATCTGGGAGTCAATATTCCGAGGAGTTTGGATGAGCTATTCCAATCAAATTTCCCAGAAATGGTAAAAAGGCTCTTTGCAGAACTACATCGATGGGAGGGATTGACACTGTCTTGGAGTGGGAGGATCAATGCAGTTAAGATGGTTATATTACCTAGAATTTTGTATCTTTTTATGGCCCTGCCCATAGCCATCCCAGATAGTTTTTTGCGAGGCCTACAGAACAAGGTATTTTCATTTATTTGGAGAAAACGACCCCCGAGGGTGAAAAGAGAAGTCATGTATCAATCGAAAGAGAGGGGAGGGATGGGAGTTCCTTCCTTCACACACTACTTACAAGCAGCCCACCTTAGAGTAATAGCTACATGGCTTCAGGATACAGGGAAGGCCTGGACAAGGGTGGAACAAAAATGGATGGGACCTTTCCCGCTGCGAGCTATCCCCTGGTTATCGCGGGAAGATTTAGGAGAAATAATCAAGGGAAGCCCGCCTATGATGCGCTGGCCTCTATTGACGTGGAGTAAGATAAGGGGACACTTTTTCCCGGGGCGAATATATTATAGGCATATGTTCCTTCGCTTTGCTCCCCAGTTCAGACCGGGCAAACAAGATAAAGCTTTCCAGCGATGGGAGGAGATGGGGCTTTGTGAATTAGGCCAAATGTGGGAAACGGATAAGACGGTGCCATTCCAAGAATTATGCCAGGAGCATGGCCTCTCTCCCCTGCAAGCTTTTCAGTACTATCAAGTGAAGGATTTTATAGCTCGCAGAGCACAGGATGAGTTAAAGCTACAAGAAACTAAATTGGAGGAGGGGATGATGAAGGGAGGAGGAAGGGGTAGCATCTCAAGAATATATAGGGCACTACTTCTACATGCTAACCCAGTGGAGCGATACCTATCAAGGTGGGAGAAAGCCATGGGGGAAACCTACACAAAGCCCCAGTGGAAAGTGGCACTTAGATCTCTGCTAGCAGTCTCGGTGTCTAGTGCTTTAACTGAAAACGGTCACAAAATATTATACAGCTGGTACTACACTCCCCATCGCTTGGTTAAAATGTTTAAAACAGGGTCAGCTTTGTGTTGGAGGCAATGTGGAGAGGTGGGAGATATGATTCATGTGTGGTGGGCATGCAAGCATGCGCAGGAGTATTGGGGGGAGATGTTGAAGTTTCTAGGTGAAGTTACAGGAGTGAACTACCAGATGAGAATGGACTACTGCTTACTCCATTTTAGACCTACAGGAATTCCTAATGCCATACACCGCTTTGCCGTACAACTATTCGTGGCCGCCAAATTGGTGCTGGCGGCGGCATGGAAGCAACCTACACTTCCGGAACAGCGGTCAGTGTTGCGGAAACTGGACTATATTCATTTGATGTCGAAGTTGACAGCCTTACGCACTGGCCGTGTTCCGCAGTACCATAAAACGTGGAACCCTTATGAACAATGGTTAACCTCTCGGACACCCCAGATCGATGTGTCACATGGACAAGTCTAAAGAGAATTGGTCACAAAACTTCCTAAGAGGAGGGACTACAATAGGGGAGGGAGGGTATTAGTTGGAAACATGTTAGTTGAAAGAGGAATTCTAATTTCTGTACAAAGATAAAGTGTGGATACTGTTATGTTTCTAATGGAAAATAATAAAACAAATTTGGAAAAAAAAAAGATAGTTTGGGGAAATTTAGCAGGCGCAGATTCAAACGTCTGTTATAGTTTTCCATCTCTCGTATTCAGATCAAAGAGAGAGAGAGAGAGATCCACAAGCAATACAGATTAGGGCTCTACTGAATATTCATATTCCAATAGTGCCCTGAATACATTATTTGTATTCAGCCAAATAGTGATTTAAATTTGAATGCAAATCATCCAGGGCTCTATTGTGCTTGATCCTACTGAAATAAACACTTGATCTCTAATTTCACGTTTATGCTCATTATTTGTATTTGGCCGAATAATAAAATATGCTATTCGGTAGAGCTCTAATACAAATATAAGTATGTGTGTATTTCCTTGTCCATGCACATGCAGGTGCATAATGCATGTGCACCAAAACGGTTAGAAAGAGTTCATGAGCATGCATGCTTTCCCCACGTTGTTTAGGTAAACGCATACATTATTGGGTTGAGAGTTCATATTTTATACAAAATGAGAGGCTTCTGAAATTCTGAATTTTATTGAAATTATACCTTCAAAATTAATTTGAATATATTTTTCTCCGAGGACAAGCAGGCTGCTTGTTCTCACTGATGGGGGTGACGTCCACGGCAGCCCCTCCAATCGGAATCTTCACTAGCAAAGTCCTTTGCTAGCCCTCGCGCGCACCGCGCATGCGCGGCCGTCTTCCCGCCCGAAACCGGCTCGAGCCGGCCAGTCTTCTTTCGTCCGCACTCGGTACAGCTGTGTTTTTGCCATGTCGAGCCCCGGAGAGTCGACCTCGCGCGTCCGTTGTTCAAATCGACGTGTTTTTTCTTCGGAAAAGGTTTAAATTTGTTCGGAAAGTGCTCCGCAAACCCCCTTGGGTTTCGTTTGCCCCTTCCCGTACTTCTAGTCTTTGCCCCGGTAAGTTTTCTTTCGTCGTCGGGGTAGGCCTCTTTTCGGCCTCGGTCGAGATTTTTTCTCCCTCAAAGTTTTGGTGCTCAAATTCGTCATTTCGGATTTTGATTTCGCCGGCGTGATTTTTCCGCCCATGACATCGAAGCCTTCCAGCGGCTTCAAGAAGTGCACCCAGTGCGCCCGGGTAATCTCGCTCACTGATAGACACTCTTCGTGTCTTCAGTGTCTGGGGGCCGAGCACCGTCCTCAGAATTGTAGCCTGTGTTCCCTGTTACAAAGGCGGACTCAGGTAGCGAGATTGGCCCAGTGGAACGTTTTGTTCTCGGGCTCTTCGTCGGCATCGGCACCGGGGTCATCGAGTGCATCGACGTCGTCAGCGTCCAGACCTTCATCCTCGGCCGCCAGTGCATCGAGTGCATCGAGGCATCGGCCCTCTGCATCGGCGCCGAGACATCGGATAGCTGCATCGGCGTCGGTGGTACCGGGACCTCGTCTGCTGATGTCGTCGGACGGTGGTGCATCGTCAGGAGTGCAGGTGAGGGCTGTCCTTTCCCCTGCTGGTGGCGGTGAGCCTTCGGGTGGGTCTCCCCCTACCCTGAGGGCTCCTGCGGTACAGCCCCCCCGGGATCGACCTGCTTCGACCTCGGCCCCGAGGAAGCGACGGATGGATTCTACATCCTCCTCGTCGGTGCCGGGGAGCTCCGGTGACATGCTTCGGAAGAAGTCGAAGAAGCATCGACACCGGTCTCCTCCCCGCGTCGGCACCGAGAGCTCTGGGTCGCCGAGGGAGTCGGCACCCAGCAGGCATCGGCACCGAGAGGACCGCTCACCCTCTGTTCAGGAGGTGTCGATGCGCTCCACTCTGGACAGCCCGGAACAGCCTCCACGCCCGGAACAGGTTCTGACGTCGACGCCTGCATCGGCCTCCATGCCTTTCTCTGCAGCCGCTCTGAACGAGAGCCTCCGGGCCGTTCTCCCAGAGATTCTGGGAGAGCTGTTGCGCCCTACCCCTCCGGTACCGGCAGTGCTTGCGCCTCCGGTACCGTCGAGCGTGGCGCCGGCTGGCCCATCGCCCGGGGTGAGGTCCCCGACGTCGGTACCGCGTGCGGTGCCGACTGCGGCCACCTCCCAGGAGGGCTCCCCGACTACGTCGGCGGAGGGAGCTTCGCCGATGCGGGCGAGGGAGTCTACCTCTCAATGCCCCCATCGTGGACGTGGCTCCACGGAGTCGAGCCGGGCAAGGTTGCAGACACAGGTCCGTGAACTTGTGTCTGACACCGAGGGTGAGGCCTCGTGGGAAGAGGAAGAAGACCCCAGATATTTCTCTGACGAGGAGTCTGAGGGTCTTCCTTCCGATCCCACTCCCTCTCCTGAGAGACAGCTTTCTCCTCCCGAGAGTCTGTCTTTTGCTTCCTTTGTCCGGGAGATGTCTACGGCCATCCCCTTCCCTGTGGTTGTGGAGGACGAGCCCAGGGCTGAAATGTTTGAGCTCCTGGACTATCCTTCTCCACCTAAGGAAGCGTCCACTGTTCCCTTGCACCATGTCCTGAAAAAGACATTGCTTGCGAACTGGACCAAGCCACTAAGTAATCCCCACATCCCCAAGAAGATCGAGTCCCAGTACCGGATCCATGGGGACCCAGAGCTGATGCGCACTCAGTTGCCTCACGACTCTGGAGTTGTGGATCTGGCCCTAAAGAAGACTAAGAGTTCTAGGGAGCATGCTTCGGCGCCCCCGGGCAAAGACTCTAGAACCTTAGACTCCTTTGGGAGGAAGGACTACCATTCCTCTATGCTCGTGGCCAAAATCCAGTCTTACCAGCTCTACACGAGCATACATATGCGGAATAATGTGCGGCAGTTGGCGGGCTTGGTTGATGCTCTCCCCCCTGAGCAAGCCAAGCCTTTTCAGGAGGTGGTCAGGCAGCTGAAGGCGTGCAGAAAATTCCTGGCCAGAGGGGTGTATGACACCTTTGATGTTGCGTCCAGGGCCGCTGCTCAAGGTGTGGTGATGCGCAGGCTGTCATGGCTGCGTGCCTCCGACCTGGAGAATAGACTCCAGCAGCGGATTGCGGACTCGCCTTGCCGTGCGGACAATATTTTTGGAGAGAAGGTCGAGCAGGTGGTAGAGCATCTCCACCAGCGGGATACCGCATTCGACAAGTTCTCCCGCCGGCAGCCTTCAGCATCTACCTCTACAGGTAGAAGATTTTTTTGGGGAAGGAGGACTGTTCCCTACTCTTCTGGCAAGCGTAGGTACAATCCTCCTTCTCGACAGCCTGCGGCCCAGGCTAAGCCCCAGCGCGCTCGCTCTCGTCAGCAGCGTGCGCCTCAGCAAGGCCCCGCGGCTCCCCAGCAAAAGCAAGGGGCGAGCTTTTGACTGGCTCCAGCAGAGCATAGCCGACATCCAAGTGTCAGTGCCGGGCGACCTGCCAGTCGGAGGGAGGTTGAAAGCTTTTCACCAAAGGTGGCCTCTCATAACCTCCGATCAGTGGGTTCTGCAAATAGTCCGGCAAGGATACACCCTCAATTTGGCCTCAAAACCTCCAAATTGTCCACCGGGAGCTCAGTCTTACAGCTTCCAGCACAAGCAGGTACTTGCAGAGGAACTCTCCGCCCTTCTCAGCGCCAATGCGGTCGAGCCCGTGCCATCCGGGCAAGAAGGGCTGGGATTCTATTCCAGGTACTTCCTTGTGGAAAAGAAAACAGGGGGGATGCGTCCCATCCTAGACCTAAGGGCCCTGAACAAATATCTGGTCAAAGAAAAGTTCAGGATGCTTTCCCTGGGCACCCTACTTCCCATGATTCAGGAAAACGATTGGCTATGCTCTCTGGACTTGAAGGATGCCTACACACACATCCCGATACTGCCAGCTCACAGACAGTATCTGCGATTTCAGCTGGGCACACGTCACTTCCAGTACTGTGTGCTACCCTTTGGGCTCGCCTCTGCGCCCAGGGTGTTCACAAAGTGCCTGGCTGTAGTAGCAGCGGCACTTCGCAGGCTGGGGGTGCACGTGTTCCCATATCTCGACGATTGGCTGGTGAAGAACACGTCCGAGGCAGGAGCCTTGCAGTCCATGCAGATGACTATTCGCCTCCTGGAGCTACTGGGGTTTGTGATAAATTACCCAAAGTCCCATCTTCTCCCAGCACAGAGACTCGAATTCATAGGAGCTCTGCTGGATTCTCGGACGGCTCGCGCCTATCTCCCAGAGGCGAGAGCCAACAACTTGTTGTCCCTCGTCTCGCGGGTGCGAGCGTCCCAGCAGATCACAGCTCGGCAGATGTTGAGATTGCTGGGCCACATGGCCTCCACAGTTCATGTGACTCCCATGGCCCGCCTTCACATGAGATCTGCTCAATGGACCCTAGCTTCCCAGTGGTTTCAGGCTGCTGGGGATCTAGAAGACGTGATCCACCTGTCCACGAGTTTTCTCGAATCCCTGTATTGGTGGACGATTTGGTCCAATTTGACTCTGGGACGTCCTTTCCAAATTCCTCAGCCACAAAAAGTGCTGACCACGGATGCGTCTCTCCTGGGATGGGGAGCTCATGTCGATGGGCTTCACACCCAAGGAAGCTGGTCCCTCCAGGAACGCGATCTACAGATCAATCTTCTGGAGTTGCGAGCGATCTGGAACGCTCTGAAGGCTTTCAGAGATCGGCTGTCCCACCAAATTATCCAAATTCAGACAGACAACCAGGTTGCCATGTACTACGTCAACAAGCAGGGGGGCACCGGATCTCGCCCCCTGTGTCAGGAAGCCGTCAGCATGTGGCTCTGGGCTCGCCGGCACGGCATGGTGCTCCAAGCCACATATCTGGCAGGCGTAAACAACAGTCCTGGCCGACAGGTTGAGCAGGATTATGCAACCTCACGAGTGGTCGCTCAATTCCCGAGTGGTGCGCCAGATCTTCCAAGCGTGGGGCACCCCCTTGGTGGATCTCTTCGCATCTCGAGCAAACCACAAAGTCCCTCAATTCTGTTCCAGGCTTCAGGCCCCCGGCAGACTGGCATCGGATGTCTTCCTCCTGCATTGGGGGGAGGGCCTGCTGTATGCTTATCCTCCCATTCCTCTGGTGGGGAAGACTTTGTTGAAACTCAAGCAAGACCGAGGCACCATGATTCTGATTGCTCCTTTTTGGCCGCGTCAGATCTGGTTCCCTCTTCTTCTGGAGTTATCCTCCGAAGAACCGTGGAGATTGGAGTGTTTTCCGACCCTCATCACGCAGGACGAAGGGGCTCTTCTGCATCCCAGCCTCCGGTCCCTGGCTCTCACGGCCTGGATGTTGAGAGCGTAGACTTTGCCTCTTTGGGTCTGTCAGAGGGTGTCTCCCGCATCTTGCTTGCTTCCAGGAAAGATTCCACTAAGAGGAGTTACTTCTTTTTATGGAGGAGGTTTGCCGTCTGGTGTGACAGCAAGGCCCTAGATCCTCGCTCTTGTCCTACACAGACCCTGCTTGAATACCTTCTGCACTTGTCTGAGTCTGGTCTTAAGACCAACTCTGTAAGGGTTCACCTTAGTGCGATTAGTGCATACCATTACCGTGTGGAAGGTAAGCCGATCTCAGGACAGCCTTTAGTTGTTCGCTTCATGAGAGGTTTGCTGTTGTCAAAGCCCCCTATCAAGCCTCCGACAGTGTCATGGGATCTCAATGTCGTTCTCACCCAGCTGATGAAACCTCCTTTTGAGCCACTGAATTCCTGCCATCTGAAGTACTTGACCTGGAAGGTCATTTTCTTGGTGGCAGTTACTTCAGCTCGTAGAGTCAGTGAGCTTCAGGCCCTGGTAGCCCAGGCCCCTTACACCAAATTTCATCATAACAGAGTAGTCCTCCGCACTCACCCTAAGTTCTTGCCAAAGGTCGTGTCGGAGTTCCATCTGAACCAGTCAATTGTCTTGCCAACATTCTTTCCCCGTCCTCATTCCTGCCCTGCTGAACGTCAGCTGCACACATTGGACTGCAAGAGAGCATTGGCCTTCTATCTGGAGCGGACACAGCCCAACAGACAGTCCGCCCAATTGTTTGTTTCTTTTGATCCCAATAGGAGGGGAGTGGCTGTGGGGAAACGCACCATATCCAATTGGCTAGCAGATTGCATTTCCTTCACTTACGCCCAGGCGGGGCTGGCTCTTGAGGGTCATGTCACGGCTCATAATGTTAGAGCCATGGCTGCGTCGGTAGCCCACTTGAAGTCAGCCTCCATTGAAGAAATTTGCAAAGCTGCGACGTGGTCATCTGTCCACACATTCACATCTCATTACTGCCTGCAGCAGGATACCCGACGCGACAGTCGGTTCGGGCAGTCAGTTCTTCAGAACCTGTTTGGGCTTTAGGATCCAACTCCACCCCCCGAGGGCCCTGTTTGTTCTGTTCCAGGCTGCACTCTCAGTTAGTTGGTAAATTTTTTAGGTCAATCTCAGTTATGTCCTCGCCGTTGCGAGGCCCAATTGACCATGGTTGTTGTTTTGAGTGAGCCTGGGGGCTAGGGATACCCCATCAGTGAGAACAAGCAGCCTGCTTGTCCTCGGAGAAAGCGAATGCTACATACCTGTAGAAGGTATTCTCCGAGGACAGCAGGCTGATTGTTCTCACAAACCCGCCCGCCTCCCCTTTGGAGTTGTGTCTTCCCTTGTATCTCTTTTGCTACATACGAGACTGGCCGGCTCGAGCCGGTTTCGGGCGGGAAGACGGCCGCGCATGCGCGGTGCGCGCGGGGGCTAGCAAAGGACTTTGCTAGTGAAGATTCCGATTGGAGGGGCTGCCGTGGACGTCACCCCCATCAGTGAGAACAATCAGCCTGCTGTCCTCGGAGAATACCTTCTACAGGTATGTAGCATTCGCTAAATTGTATCAGAGGCACATGGCACTGGATCATTTAGCGTTTCTAACTAGCTAATAATTATCTCACATATCTTTCATTCAACATCAGCTTACTTTATATTCAAGAACTAATTCTAACTTACTGCATAGCTGTTTTATGCTTAATGCCAAGTTTTTCCTCCAACTCTCTGAGGAGGCAAGGAAGAAAAGCAAAGCAGAATTTTCTAGGTCACCTGTAGTTACTCTAATCTCACCATCTTCTCAGCATTGTCTTGGTATGTGACCTTGAAATTAATCTGCAAAGCTAGTTCAACACGGCTTATGTATACTAAAGCAGAAATCCATGTAAGAATAAATATATTTGCGGCTGAGATTGTGCTTAAAAAAAGTTATCGTGAATCACTTTTTAAAACTTTTTCTTAACTTCCTTATTTTTAATCAGTTTGGTAGGTCTGTGTTGTTAAGGCTAGATTATATGCAGCAGAGAAAAAAATGGGCCATTCACCCATAACCCTTGGTTATATTAGACTTATTTCATTTCAGTCTTATTTTTCTGTCTACATGATGTTGTTACATGTGAGTTCTAGTACGTTCCCAATATTCCAACACCATTTCCTGCAGTCCCTGCACTGATTTCCTGTTGTTCAGTACAGGAGGCAGCTCTTTCCATGAATGCTCTATATCTACTCCCAGACAGCCTAAAGAGCAAAAAGCCTTAACTGAGAGTCAAATAGTCAGAGTTTGGACCCCAGAAATCTTCAAACTTTTGTGTCTCAGTGTTTGGTCTTGAGTGTATCTCCAGGAGGGAGTGGGACATCAAGATACAGTTGTTCATATATTGAGTTTATCAGTAGTATAATTTCAAGACTACTGTAGCTCCCAGATGGAGGGAGAAAGTTCTGATTACATATGTAATTATAGTCCGCTTGTAAGCCATGTCTTGCTAGCCAATAACTTTCATTGGCATGTTTGCACTTTTATAGGACCTGCTCATTCGATCATTCAAGTACTTTTTTCTAATGAAAAATTCACTCTCTCCCCTCCCCCCCCTCAGAATCTAAAGCCTTTATTTCTTGTATTTGAATGAAGCAATATATTTGCCATTCTAACTTAAACCCTCTTCTTTGTACTTGTGCAATGTGAATGAATACCTCTCTCAGAAATAGCTTCTGAGTCACAATTTAGACCGTCCTGCATTGACTTACGCCTCCGTAATAAGAGCACTAACCACTGGACATTGGACTGTTCTCTGACTGGTATTTTAAAGTATGCCAGTTAATTACAATTTGTAGCTATTTTGTCACTTAAATTGTCATCTATTTTAACATATTGCAGCAAAGGTGAGAGCTTCTTATTTAGATGGAAAAGTAATGAACTAGACATGGTTTCTCACCAAGACTGGAGGAAGCAAAGAATCAAATTAGGTGCTCAGACTAAAAGTAAAATAGAGTTGTGCAGTTTGGAATGCCTGTGGAGGAGGTGCAAATAACATCAGAGAAGCACTGAAAATGATGGCAGATAAAAAACTATCCATTCTGCCCATCTGTACCAGCTACTAAACTCTTCAGTCCCATACTCTCCCTCAGAGATCCTTTGTTCTGCCAGATGGAATAAGAATAGAATTAATCAGAAAGAACTGGAACCTTGACAGTAATCTCAGTAGAGACTGAAACCAGAAAGGTGAATAGTTTTTCTTTGCTTTTATTTTGAGTTAATCAGCCATAGTGTGTAGTATGATAGTAAAAGCTGATGTGACTCTTTTGACTGTCTTGAGGGGGTGGGGCTGTTCAGGGTTGTTCTGCAATACTTTAAACGTCAGCCAGTCCTGTAGACACTCAAGGTCCTTTTTGGTTAAATGAAGAGACTGTGTCATGTTGGTATTTGATTGAACTAAGAATATTTGTTATAAAATGCAGTTAAAGAGAGGAACTCAATAAGAAAGAGGGTATTGTAAAGTGGAATTGTGTTTGAAGAAATCTGTACAAGGAGTCTCCCAACTCCTGACCTAGTAAACATGACCACATACAAGGCTCTTTAATAAACTCGATAGACGGAAGTTAGGACCCAAAGTGGTAAAGTGGATTAGAAACTGATTGACAGACAAATGTCAGATGTACGTCTAGTAGCGCTATAGAAATGCTAAGTAGTAGTAGTATGGTGGTGGTTAATGGAATTCACTCGGAGGAAGGAGAAGTGAGTAGTGGAGTGCCTTCAGGCTTGGTACTGGGTTGACTCTATTCAATATATTTGTGAGTGGCATTGCCAAAGGGTTAGAAGGTAAAGTCTGCCTTTTTGTGGATGATACCAAGATTTGCAGCAGAATGGACACCCCTGAGGGAGTAGACAACATGAAGAGAGATCCGCAAAAGTTAGAAGAATGGTCTGATATTTGGCAGTTAAAATTTTAATGTGAAGAAGTGCAGAGTGATGCATGAGGGGAGTAGAAAGCTAAGACAACTGCATGTGCTAGGAGGTGAGGAGTTAATATGCACGGACAGGGATAGGGAGATGATGGAGACAAAAATGGTGATGGAATTCAAAAAGGCATGTGATGTTTTTGTATAAAAAAAACAAAACTTAAGTGACTCCATTTGTGTGATATGTCATAGTGCTTAGATGATGACTCTGGCTCTGAAGAACTAAGGTTAGTGCTGGGCAGACTTCTGTGGTCTGTGTCCGGTATATGACAAGACAGTTTAGGATAGGCTGGAAAGGGCTTCTACAGCAACTTCAGTAGTTGGAATGTGAGGACAGTGCCATGTGGAATTCTATGGTTTGTGGTCCTTATATGACAAGACAGATCAGGATAGATTTAAGACCATACCATTATAGAGTGAACTGGGAAAGAGAATTGGGGATTACTTTAGCACTGGAAGATTGGACCACCTTAGAAGAAACTTTATATAAAGTATCATAGGCTGTTTCTGTTAAGGAGAATACCATTAAAGTTCTGTATAGGTGGTACTGGACTCATGCCTGACTTCACTATATGTTTCCAACAATTTCCTCGCTTTGTTGGAGAGGGTGTGGTAAGCAGGGCACAATGGCTCATATTTGGTGGTTGTGTGTCAAACAAAGCTAGAACACACAGGACAGCTAGACTGCAAAGTTATGTTGGGCACCCTATTCAGTGGCATCCACTAGTTTTTAAGAAGCCTTAAGGACTCTCTGTTTCCAGTCTTTATTCGTCAGGTCTTGAACACAGCTAAACTGACTTTTACTAGCCACTGGAAACAACAGTGCCCTTTCTTGGTTAAGTGCCTGACTAAGTTATGGTAACTTTGTGACACAGAGTACCTGATTGGGATTGAAAAACAAACCTTAATAAGAGGGAAAAGATTTGGAAACCATTTTCTAACAATACTGAATGCTCATCGGTTGTTTTGTCTTGGATGATTTTTTTTTTAATTTTCTGACTTTGACCGTACCTTGTCGTTTCCTTCCATGGTGGTGGGGGGGGGGGGGGGGGGGGGGGGGGGAGGGTCTTGCTCAACAAAAAGTATAGAAGTGTTTTATTGAACTTGTTTTTACTTTATTGCATGTAATCCACTTGGGGGGAGGGGATGGGGTTGGTTGTTTCTATCTCCCCATTTTCAGCTGTACTCCAGGTATGGAATGAGTTCCTTTTTTTTTCTTTCTCTGCTCTTGTTTTGGTTATTATTCCTTTTATCTGTCACATTCTCAACCTCTCACTTTCCACTGCGACTGTCCCTGCTGCCTTTAAACATGCTGTGGTCACACCTCTCCTTAAGAAGCCTTCACTTGACCCTACTTGTCCCTCTAATTACCGACCCACCTCCCTCCTTCCTTTTCTCTCCAAATTACTTGAGCATGCTGTTCACCGCCGCTGCCTTGATTTTCTCTCCTCACATGCTATTCTTGACCCATTACAATCTGGTTTTCGCCCTCTCCACTCAACCGAAACTGCGCTTACTAAAGTCTCCAATGACCTATTACTGGCTAAATCCAGAGGTCAATATTCCATCCTCATTCTTCTTGATCTTTCCGTTGCTTTTGACACTGTCGATCACAGCATACTTCTCGATACCCTGTCCTCACTTGGATTCCAGGGCTCTGTCCTTTCCTGGTTCTCTTCCTACCTCTCCCTCCGCACCTTTAGTGTTCACTCTGGTGGATCCTCTTCTACTTCTATCCCTTTGCCTGTCGGCGTACCTCAGGGTTCTGTTCTTGGTCCCCTCCTCTTTTCTATCTACACTTCTTCCCTTGGTTCATTAATCTCATCCCATGGCTTTTCCTACCATCTCTATGCTGATGACTCCCAAATCTACCTTTCTACCCCTGATATCTCACCTTGCATCCAAACCAAAGTTTCAGCGTGCTTGTCTGACATTGCTGCCTAGATGTCTCAACGCCACCTGAAATTAAATATGACCAAAACCGAGCTTCTCATTTTCCCCCCCAAACCCACCTCCCCGCTCCCCCCGTTTTTTTATTTCTGTTGATGGCTCTCTCATTCTCCCTGTCTCCTCAGCTCGAAACCTTGGGGTCATCTTTGACTCTTCTCTCTCCTTCTCTGCTCATATCCAGCAGACCGCCAAGACCTGTCGTTTCTTTCTTTACAACATCCGTAAAATCCGCCCCTTTCTTTCCGAGCACTCTACCAAAACCCTCATCCACACCCTTGTCACCTCTCGTTTAGACTACTGCAATCTGCTTCTTGCTGGCCTCCCACTTAGTCACCTCTCCCCTCTCCAGTCGGTTCAAAACTCTGCTGCCCGTCTCATCTTCCGCCAGGGTCGCTTTACTCATACTACCCCTCTCCTCAAGACCCTTCACTGGCTCCCTATCCGTTTTCGCATCCTGTTCAAACTTCTTCTACTAACCTATAAATGTATTCACTCTGTTGCTCCCCAGTATCTCTCCACACTCATCCTTCCCTACACCCCTTCCCGTGCACTCCGCTCCATGGATAAATCCTTCTTATCTGTTCCCTTCTCCACTACTGCCAACTCCAGACTTCGCGCCTTCTGTCTCGCTGCACCCTACGCCTGGAATAAACTTCCTGAGCCCTTACGTCTTGCCCCATCCTTGGCCACCTTTAAATCTAGACTGAAAGCCCACCTCTTTAACATTGCTTTTGACTCGTAACCACTTGTAACCACTCGCCTCCACCTACCCTCCTCTCTTTCTTCCCGTTCACATTAATTGATTTGATTTGCTTACTTTATTTATTTTTTGTCTATTAGATTGTAAGCTCTTTGAGCAGGGACTGTCTTTCTTCTATGTTTGTGCAGCGCTGCGTATGCCTTGTAGCGCTATAGAAATGCTAAATAGTAGTAGTAGTAGTAGTAGTAGTAGTAATGTGTTCCTATTCTGGATTACAGTAAAGATGTCTATAAGGTACCAGCAGGCACTCCTCTGGTCAGCAGAAAAAGCATTTGATGGCCAGAGGGCTCAGCTCAAGTATTTGCAGGTCTGGGCACCACCTCCAGTCCTAAGCCAGCAAACAAAAAGAAAAGTACAGAGCAGCCCTCAAAATCCTACAGATATATAGCCAACGCCCTCAGTAGCCTTTCTCGGGTAAGATTCCGAGCCCCAGTCCCCCACCGTACAGACCTGCGTCCAGCCCAGTTGCGTGAGGTTCTTGTAGGGCCATTCACTTTGAGGACATGTAAGCATGGAGCTCAGATACAATGGGGGAAACTTGCCAGTTTCATCTGCAGCCTCTCACGGCATTCCTTCACCTCCAGCAGCCAGATTTCCAGCTGAACAGACCCTGATAACCAACTTTACCAAAAGTAAACAAAACAACGTGAAGCACTCCCCCACCCCCACATGAGTCACAGCCTCTCTCCTGCCATAAAAGAAAGGATCTATTGCCCACCCACAAAAGAAATGAGCACTCATCAACTTGCCTCAGCTTCTTTGAGTGCAATCACTACTGGGGCTTCAGCAGACACAGGACAACACCACTCTGCTAGTGCAACTCCTACCAAAGTTAATCCAGGCTAACCTTTTACTGCAAGCAGCAAAGCGGCCCATTTTCCTTGCCCTCATTCAACACCTCTGACTACAGAAGGCAAAACCTAACCTAAATTCCTTCACAAGATATTACATAGAAAAATACAGAAACATAGAAAATGTAGGCAGATGAAGACCATATGGCCTATCCAGTCTGCCCATCCTTACCATTTTACTCTTCTTATCACTCCCTTAGAGATTCTATGCACTTATCCCAAGCTCTCTTGAATACAGATACTATTTTCATCTCCACCACTTCCACCATGAGGCTGTTCCATGAATTCACCACTCTTTCAGTGAAGATGTATTTCCTCATGTTACTACTGAGTTTGTCCCCTTTCACCTTCATCCTATGCCCTCTCATTCCAGAGCTTCCTTTCAATAGAAAGAGACTAGCCTCCTGTGCATTTATACTGCATAGGTATTTAAACTTCTCTTTCATATCTCCCCTCTCCCACCTTTCTTTCAAAGTATACATATTGAGATTTATAAGTCTGTCCCCATATGCTGATTATTTTATTAGCCGTCCTCTGGATTGACCATTCTGTTTGTTTATATCTTTTTTGAAAGTGTGGTCTCCAGAATTGTACATAATATTTTAAATGAGGTCTCACCAGAATCTTATACAGGTGCCTCCTCACCTCCTTTTTCTTACTGGCCATTCCTCTCCCTATGCACCCAAGCATTCTTCTATCTTTCACTGTCGCCTTTTCTACCTGTTTGGCCACCTTAAGATCATCACACATGAACACACACAAGTCCCGCTCCTCTTTTATGCACAAACGTTCTTCACCTCCTAAACTGTACAGCCCAAATGCCTGACCCTTCATTTTTTAGCACTAAATCTTAGCTGTCAGACCATTTCTCTAGCTTTGCAAAGTCCTATCTCATGTTACCCCCACCATCAGGGGTGTCCACCCTATTTCAGATTTGGTATCATCCACAAAGAGGCAATCCTTAGCAGACAGCCGTTCAGCAATATCACTTACAAAAATGTTAAAAAGAATCAGCCCAAGATCCAAATCTTACGACACACCACTGGGAACATCCATTTCCTCAGAATGAACTCCATTTACTACTACCCTGTGATTCCTTCCACTCAACCAGTGCCTAATCCAGTTAGTCACTTTAGGGCCTGTACCGAGGGCACTCAGTTTATTTATTAGTAGTCTATGCAGAACCATGTCAAAGGTTTTGCTAAAATCTAAATACACCACATTTAGCGCTCTCCCTCGCTCAAACTCTCTGGTCACCCAGTCAAAGAAATTAATCAGATTTGTCTGACAAGGCTGCCTCTAGTGAAACCATGTTGCCTCGGGACCTGTAATCCATTGGATTCCAAAAACTTTACTGTTCTCTGTTTTAAAAGCGTTTCCATTAATTTACTTGTCATAGAAATCAGACTTACCAGCCTGTAGTTCCCAACCTTTTCCTTACTTCTGCTTTAGTGGCAAGGGACCACATCTGTTCTTCTGCAGTCCTCTGGGACCACTCCCAACTGTAGAGAATCATTGAAAAGGTCAGCTAGCGGAGCTGCTAGAACTTCCCTGAGTTCCTTCAGTGCCCTTAGATGTGTGCCATCCGGCCACATCGCTTTGTCCACCTTTAGTTTAGCCAGCTCCTTATGAACACAGTCCTCTGAAATCATTCAGTAAATACTACTACTCCATTCCTATTTGTATTTGTCTTATACAGTCCTGCTCTTGGCCCTCCAGCTGTGATTACAGAACAGAAATATTTGTTAAGCAATTCCACCTTATCTTTATCAGCTTCTACATATTCCTCCCCTTCACCTTTTAGTCTCACAATACCACTTCACGTGCATTTCTTCCTATCACTAACATATCTAAAATATGTCATCCCCCTGTTTTACCATATTGGCTATTTTTTCGTCCATTTGCATCTTTGCTTTCCTGCTTACTCTACCAGTTTCTCTTAGCTTTTCCAGATATTGTTGCCTGTCTTCCTCTTGCTGCGATCTCTTTCATTTTATAAAGGCTAACCTCTTACTCCTTACCTTTTCAGCTACTACTTTTGATAACCAAAGTGGCCTCATTTTACTCTTAATTTTATTTACTTGCCTTAAAGGCCCTAGCTCCAGGTACTAAGAATGGAAGATAAACAAGATTTTGAAGGGATTCTCTGGTTATGTCACACACCATAAAGGACCCAAGTCCATTTCTCACATACTATGCACCAAGAGTTTCAGTTAAAAATCTGGTAAAATCCTTTCTCCATCCAGGCAGTAACATGATTTAACCTCAGCTCGCCCACTATTCTGTTGCTGTAGAGGCCACCAGAGAATGACATGGTGATGGTGACCTGCAGTAACTGTGGGGATGAGGACAGAGTCTGTGGGGACAGGGCGGGGATGGGAACAGAGCCCATGGGACAAACTTTGTCCCCATGTCATTCTCTACTTTGAAGGTTGTTAATGAATTGGACAGTTGTTTATGTTTGAGTGATGCAGACAATGATGTTTTCATATTTTGGAAAAAGTGTTCACCACATCTGGCAAAATTTGCACGGGAGATCCTATGCATTCCTACTACCTGAGAAGACATTTTATATTGCAGGAAGGACTGTAGAAGACAGGAGAGCTAGTCTGAATTCTGAGATAGTTGTTGACATTATTCATCCACAGATTAAAGAATCATAACAGTGCTTCATGAGGCATATTTCTCCCAACTAGGGCATACAGAATGGGTTGTATTTTGTACCCCTGAGCATTTAAAAAGGGTGAATTAAGGTTTCTTGGGGTAGTAGAAGTCAGCTATTGTTCGGGTTGGAAAGGTAGAGGGTGTTGGTGGTGAGGTTATTATAGTTGCTCGTTGTTGTTTTTTATTTGTGATTTATAAACAACAGTTGCACAGAATATTGCTCCTTTGTATACTTTAATAAAAAGATTTAAATATAAAATCATTAGTGTTCAAGGCTTCTGCAGATGAAGACAGAGCCCGTGAGGATGGGGACAAACTTTGTCCCCATGTCATTCTTTAGAGGCCACTCTAAAGAGATCAAGGAGCTTCAAGTCCTTGTTTCAGTTCCTCCAGGCAGGGACTCCAAGTGGGAAAGGTTTGCGAAGGATCTATTTTTGGCACTAGAATTGCCACTCACCAACTCAGAACCTGCATTATTTCCAATGCTCTGAATTACAACAAGTGCTAAGTCCCACCTCTGAATCCAATGAAATCTATGTTGCTTCATCAAAAAGTTCAAAATGAACTCATCCAGGACCATCCTCCTTGTGCAAGGAAGCAGCATTCTCCCTTTCAGCCACAGTGAGAACACACCAAGCACTGGAAATCCTCATCACGAAAGAGAATATCGGCTTTAGTTCTGAGACAAATCCTGATATTCATTGGGACCAAGACCATTTTGTCCCAGGATACCTCCAAGATATTCAGTATTTGAGCCGTCGGATTGCCTCCATTTGCACCATCTCAGCCAGATTCATCCTCAAATTACTAGGCCACAGGGCAGCAGTGATTTCAGTACTCCCCGTAGCCAAATTGTGCTTGCAGCCATTCCACTGGTAACTCAAAAGTTTCATTGGGACTAGCATCTCAAGTCCTTGTCAAAGGAAATGTATATAGTACCAAGCAACCCTTAACCTGATGACAGGACTTGTCCAATGTAGAAAAATGGGCATATTTTCGCCAACATTCAGGGTTCATTTAATTTTTGATAGGCCGTCTGATAGATAAATGTTCCAAACATTTTACCATACTACAGTAGTTAAATTGTTGTACAGTAGTTGAAATAACGGTGATCTACAATCTATAGAGAAAAAGAAGGAAACGTTTGACATTTTGCTGCTGCATTCTTAGACCCCCAAAGCATTGTAACCACATCCTTCAGAAATTAAATGCCGTATTAAAAAGGGAAGTTTTAAGTACAGATTTGAATTTTGAATGTGAGATTTCTAAACACAGGGATAAAGGGAGACTGTCCAAAGTGTGGGTCTGTGACACAAAACATTGAATCTCTGAAGATATTCAGAAAAACATGACAAAAGGAAAGAGTACTCAGAAGATTCTATTAGGATGAGCAGAGAGTATGTGTGGTAGAGTATGGGGTGATATTTCTGGAAAGAAAAAAGTTGTAAGTAGTGTATTTTATGTACTAGTGTCAATATTTTAAAGATTATATGAGATTAGGTGGGCAACCAGTGTTCCACCTTTAAACGAGGGATGACATGATCAAATGTTTTGGTGTTAGAGATCAATTTGACTGCAGTGTTTTGTATGAGTTGTAAACGTTAAATTTCCTTTAAGTAGATACCTTTAAATAAATGCTGCATTATTATATTTATTGTATTTTACTTATTGGGGTTTATTAACCATCTTTATGAAGAGATTCACCCAAGGCGGTGTACAGCAGGTACAGTTTAACATAAAACTTAATTCTGTTAACAGCATAACAATAGTAGAAATGACCAAATGTAAACATAGATTCAGCTATTTTTAGCATCCTAGTAGGACGTAAAGGCATTGTTGTTTAATCACTAACTATTAATTACTCTACTCATTATTCATATAAGACAATTTTATATTCTGAGCTCCTGAAGCTGAATTATTGCACTTCTTTAAAATCCACTTTCATCACCATGGCAGAAAGTGCTGTCAATCAAATAGACAGCACACAAAAAAATCTTTTTAGAAAAGCTGTGACTTCTTCATATCGGAGCTATACTGTTCAATATTTAAATGAAATATATTCTTACTCTTGCAGTTTGGTTATGCAATCTGCGCATAGTTCAGACAGAGCTACAGTACCATGTACATAGTCAAGATGTGTAAATTCCTGGGAGTGTAACAAAATATACAGTGCTTTCAACCAAAGAAGGTTTCATATCAAACAAATTTGACATAGTTTGTAAAAAAAAAAAAAAACATTTGCCTGTAACAGAGGATATGTTTGTGCGAAAATTCAAGTTGAAGTTTACTATGATATCCAAAACTTTTTTTAGTCTCACTGATAGCAATTTGTACACTAGCAAAAGGTTTGTTATTCCTTTGAGAATAGTAAAGCCTTTGTTTTATTTAAGCTGCATCCGGTTATTCCCTAACCAATCAGAGGCATCAATTTAGAGTAAATTGAAACAAGATACTGTGCGTTATCAGGATTTATGGCTACCAGAATTTGTCAGTTCCAAGGTTTGTATCAGATTTGCCAGTGGAACCATAAATATATTAAATAGAGAATGTGCATTGAGTGATCGTTGTGAAGCACTTAAAATTAGTGCCACATTTAAGTGCCATGACACTGAAAACAGAGTTTGACTGTGGGAAGCTACAACATTAGCACAGAGCCATTTGTGCAGAAACAGATATTTTGGTGCATATCCTCCATGAAGGAGTGTAAGCACACAAAGGCTGGTTGCAAAAACTTCATGCCAGCAATTTGGTTCTGAAGATTCCAGCACAGATACTCCATGCTGAAGTTTGGAAACAACTGTTGAACACTGTGTTTTTTGCACAAATTCCAATCAAAATTGCCGGCCAGAGTCTTGTGATGCTTGTGGGTGCAGTGACAGTAGTATAGACAGGCTTAGAAAGATCAGGTTGTTGTCATAATAGGAGGACCTTACTTTTTCAAAAAGTTCAAACATCTAGCTTCTAAATTGCACTCAGTTACCAGCAAAGATGCAGAGGAAGACATCACCAAAGATTCTGGTAACTGAAACAAATGAATCATCATTTTCCACATCGCTTCCTACTCATAGAATAGCATCTGCTGAAAGTAGCATGATATCTGCTTTCAAAAATTATTTTGTCATTCTGCCAGGCACAAGCTAAGGATGCCTCACAGAAGTCTCTTCTTACTTCAGCCCAGATTTGCTTTAGCTGAAAGATTGAGAACTTCTATGCATCAAATGGAGTCTCTCTATTAGTTGTTCTGAATCTAGACACCTGAATGTTGTTTGTGGGGTTTTTTTTTTCAAGCAGACTCTGAGGAATTTTTTTTACCAACCAGAGGATTCAATAGATTCTCCTTATCTCTAAGAACCTTCCTGATGAGCAGAGGAAGAATTGTCTACTGGTTTATCAGCTACACAATTAAGAGCTGATAATTAGCAAGGGAAATATCATTTACTATTTGGTTTCTCAAAATATTTAGAAGCATCTAAAGAGATAACAGCTGTCTCTATATGCAGATTATTTTTGATCTTTGGACATTAGCCTGGAAAAATCCAGTTTGTTCTTTTAGTATTCAAGAGAGTTTGACATGTTCTGACTTTAATAAGACCCAACTGGCACATAACTCAGTAGTATTAACGTCAGCAATGAGAAAAGCATAGGAATTGAAGGATTTTTCTTGTACTCCTTTTGGCAAGGATCCTAAGATATTGGACCAGATATACTGATTTCTAGAACAGCAGCTCATCAAGTCTATATGTGGCAATACATAAATACTTGCTTGCAGAAGATGTAGTCCATTGTGACACATTATTAATGAACCAAAGCCAGTATATATATATATATATATATATATATATATATATAGTTTTTTAATTTTGCTCACACCTTTTTCAGTAGTAGTTCAAGGTGAGTTACATTCAGGTACACGAGGCAGTGGAGGGTTAGGTGACTTGCCCAAGATCACAAGGAGCAGCCGTGGGATTTGAACCGGCCACCTCTGAATTGCAAGACCGGTGCTCTAACCACTAGGTCACTTCTCCACTCCGTTATTGCCTACATTTTCCAGAGCTCTGGAAGTTGCTGACATGGTTTTGTGATTTAGGACTCTGAGGATGTACAGCACTGTACTTTACTTTATAAACTGGCTGATTTCTGTACATACAAGAATTTGGTGGGAAGGTCTAATAAACCATTGATACAATTAAAAACCATGTATGTACCTTGCAAGCTTGTAGAGCAGCCATCTACTAGCAGGTTGTCAAGAGAGGTTATTGGCTCAGGTAACACTCAGTTCCTCCTTTTCATATGCATTCTCTGCAGAGCCAATCATCTGATCTGGATGTCCTGAAACAGAAAATTCAAGCATTGGAAGCATAAAAGCTACCATACTGACTTAGACTTAAGGTCCATCAAGCTCAGCAGTGGTCAATCCAGGTCACAAGAACCTGATAGGATCCCAAAAAGTAGCTAACTTCCATGCTTCTAATCCCCAAAGATAAGTTCTGGCTTTCTCCAGACACCTCCTGCTTTGATAACTGTTTATAGACGTTTCCAGCAGGAACTTGCCTACACCTTTTTTAAAACCTAGCTATGCTACTGTTTTTTTGTGGGGTTTTTTTCCATTTTTCTCTGGCAGTGAATTCCAGATCTTAATTGTGCATTGAGGGAAAAAAATTATTTCTACAATTTGTTTTAAATGTGATACTTTTTAGAATGTCACATGGGGTCGCATTTTCAAAGCGCTTAGATTTACATAGTTGCATAGTAACCTATGGAACTTTAAGAGCTTTGAAAATGAGCCCCATGGTCTTTGTAATTCTTGAAAAAGTAAACAACCAATTTGCATTTACCTGTTCCACTCCATTTATGTTTTCATAGACCTCTTTTATATCTCCATTCAGCCATCTCATCTCAATTCTGTAGATCCCTCTCTAGTTTTTTCTTATAGAGGAGCCTTTTTTTTTTTCATTTTTGTTCATCGTGCTCTGTTGTTTTTCTAATTCTGCTATTTCTGTTGAGATTCTTTGACCAGAATTGCACACAATGCTCAAGGTGTGGTCACGCTGTGAAGCAATACAGAGGCATTTTAGTCTTTATTATATGTTCCTTTCCTAACAATTCCTAACATTGTTTGCCTTTTTGGCTGCTGCATACTAAGCCAAGAATTTCAATGTATTGTCCATGATGATGCCTAGATATTTTCTTAGATAATGATTCCTAGTATAGAACCCAGCTATAGTTTGACATATTCTTCCCCTTTGTGTATTACTTGCACCTGTCCATATTTAATTTCATCTGTCATCTGGCTACCTAGTTCCCTAGTCCTTCTACAATTTCTAACAGTCTGTTTGCTTGTTATTTAACAATTTTGAATAATTTTGTGTCTGCAAATTGTCCAATTTCGAGATCATTTATAAATATGTTAAAAAGCATTAGACCCAATACAGATCCCTGGTGTGTGTCACTGTTTATCTTCTTTCTTTGAAAAATCTGATAGTTTACTTTTAGGAGCTATAGATTAGCTTGGCTCAGATTGTCAGGTCTTAGGGAGGATGTCAGTGAAAAACTTGCAGACATTTCTTTATGGGGTTAGCCCAGTGGTTCCCAAACCTTTTCAGTTCATGGTACTCTTCGTGTCCGAGCAAGTTTTCACGCCCTCCCCCCCCCCCCCCCGACCACACTGATCTTCATCCTCCCCACCACGCCGATCTTCGCCCCCTGACCACACAGGTCTCTGCCCCCAGCCACACAGGTCTCCAGCTTTTTCTCTGCACAAATATAACAGTGCCAGGGTGTCCCTATAACCAGCCCCTCCAAATGACACACTGATTATGGTTTATAACAAATTACTATTCTGCACAAGCCAGCATTTTTAAAAATATAAGTGAGATTAAATTAAAAAATGCTACCAACAATAAGGAATGAGAATTCGGATGCAGCAGCTCATAGGTTTGCATTTTTTCGAATGGGAAGGTAAACAGAGACTGACCTATTAACTTCAACTTTTTGATTTCATCTGGTCTCCTGTTTTCATTAGGTTTTCAAAGCAAGACTAAGCCTCCTTGGCAGTCATCTCTGCGAGTCCCGTACACCTCCTGACCCCTGTCCCCAGTGGCCGTGACAAAAAAAAAGGTGCGGGTCTGCAGCAGCCTTCAGGCATTCACTGTCGGCTCTGCTGGTCCTCTGTCCCCGCTGATGTCAACTTCCAGTTCCGGGGGCAGAGGACCGGCAGAACTGACAGCACATGCTTGAATGCTGCAACTGCCCCATGCTTGGTTTTTTTGTATTTGATTTTTTGCCACTGCTATGTTCAGTAGTGGCTCGGGTGAGAGGGAGGTTGGGATTTGCCGCAGCACCCCAGTGAGTGCGCTGGGGTGCACCAGGGTGGTGCGGTCCACAGTTTGGGAAACACTGAGTTAGCCTTTTTGGGGAGAAGAGCAGTGACCATAGACTTCATTAAAGTGTGCTGTTTTGTGTTGCAGATAAGAACAGCATTTATGATGCTTCCATAGCAAGGAAAACGTATTTAAGATTTCATTACTACCAGTGTCTGAGGCAGCAAGCCCATCAGTAGACCTTGACAAAGGGACAGAAAGCAATCCAAACCTCAATTGCTGCCAAAGCCAAAAAGTTTGCTTCTTTCTGAATATGTTGACCAGAGATAGCACCATCTCCCGTGCATGACCAATATCCCTCCCTGTATGAGGAAGTTCTAGTTGTTGTTTTTTTTCCAAGTACTGGTTCCATGTCACTATGAACTGTTATGTATTAAAAGTACTAAGGCAATGATATTCTCTGTAGTAATGCACATTCTCCCAAGCTATCAATTGCCAATATTAGATACTCAAGTATGATGTCTTGGCTCCAAATGGAGCTTCAGGCCTTAAACTCTACAGTGATAGAACCAGTTCCTGCTGCATAGAGATATTGAGGGTTTTATGCCATGTACTTCTTCATACAAAAGAAATTAGGAGGATTACATCCAATTTTAATCTCAGAAATCTCAATAAATATCTAGTGAAAGAAAACGTAAATTGAATTCCGCAGGAGCTTCATCCATTTCACTTTACTCTTAGCTCACTACCAGTACAAGTTGGTCTCCTTTGGCTTTTTGGCTGTGCCAATGCCTAGTTGTAGTAGCAGCATAGTTCCATAAGCAGAGAATTCAAGTCTTCCCTTACCTGAAGAATTGGCTATTAACAGGCCTTTCCAATGAGGCAGTAAAGCGAACTTACTCACCTGTAGCAGGTATTCTCCGAACACAGCAAGTCGAGTATAGCAAGTGTTCTCTGAGGACAGGAAGCCAAGTATTCTCACAAATCAGTGATGTTCCCCAAAGGAGCCCCAGTGCGGACACTTTATTTATTTTGGATTTTACTCGCACCTTTTCAGTAGTAGTTCAGGGTGAGTTACATTCAGGTACACTAGGAAGTTTCCTGTCCCAGGAGGGCTCACAATCTAAGTTTGTACCTGAGGCAATGGAGGACTAAGTGACTTGCCCAAGATCACAAGGACCAACAGTGGGATTTGAACCGACCACCACTAGTCCACTCCTACACTCCATTCCTAGAAGAAGCCTTTAGTAGGCCCACAGTGTGCATGCGTGACTGCCTTCCCAAGTCATGCGGGACCTGCAGTTGGATCCAAAAGCATAAAGAATACAACTCCTGCTCAGAGATGAATGTACGATACTCTCTGGGTATTTAAATATTAACACCCCTCCCCCCCACCGATGAAGCATTTTGCAAAACCAAGATCCTTTTCGGGGGAAATGTTTTGACAGGAAGCATCCTGATCAAAGAATTAATCCTTGGTGTTAGTGACTGAAAAAATATAATGCGCTGGAGCACCATTTCACCAATTCTCAATTTACAGATACGTAACTGGTTTCAATTTTTTGGACTGTAATTTAGATAAGCTTTTTGAATAATTCATTGAGGACTATGAAGTTTATAGTTGGAGAATGGTTGGGACATTTGTTGAGAACTTTAACTCAAACCAAGTGATATGATGAAAACAGGGTTCAGTAGTCTATTTAGACACAAAATGCACTAATATTGTTTTTGAGCACTTATCACTTATTTCACATATATCCACACCCTTGTCACCTCTCATTTAGACTACTGCAATCTGCTTCTTGCTGGCCTCCCACTTAGTCACCTCTCCCCCCTCCAGTCGGTTCAAAACTCTGCTGCCCGTCTCGTCTTCCGCCAGGGTCTTTTTACTCATACTACCCCTCTCCTCAAGACTCTTCACTGGCTCCCTATCCATTTTCGCATCCTGTTCAAACTTCTTCTACTAACCTATAAATGTACTCACTCTGCTGCTCCCCAGTATCTCTCCACACTCGTCCTTCCCTACACCCCTTCCCGTGCACTCCGCTCCATGGATAAATCCTTCTTATCTGTTCCCTTCTCCACTACTGCCAACTCCAGACTTTGCGCCTTCTGTCTCGCTGCACCCTATGCCTGGAATAAACTTCCTGAGCCCCTACGTCTTGCCCCATCCTTGGCCACCTTTAAATCTAGACTGAAAGCCCACCTCTTTACATTGCTTTTGACTCGTAACCACTCGCCTCCACCTACCTTCCTTCCCGTTCACATTAATTGATTTGATTTGCTTACTTCATTTTTTTTTTCTATTAGATTGTAAGCTCTTTGAGCAGGGACTGTCTTTCTTCTATGTTTGTGCAGCGCTGCGTACGCCTTGTAGCGCTATAGAAATGCTAAATAGTAGTAGTGATATGTGAGAACTTATAATAATTTATTATATTAAAGTGACATTTTTGCCTGGAATATATTGTTTTGATTCTGTTGTTCATTGCAGGATATGTAAAAAAAAAAATAGTGGTTCTCCCATTATTTTTTTTATTTATGTTCTTATTAAAGAAATCTAGTTGTAATTGTGGCGTATGAGGACCAACATTCTATACAATTATAAATAATTTGCAAGGTTGCATCAACACAGACCACAGTTTCCATGAATAAGATGCTTTTTTAAGCAGCTTCTACCAAAACTCTCTTAAGTGTATACTGAAACTTCATGGGTCTTTATCAACAGTGGCTCAGGAGCAATGCTGCTTATGCTGTACCTTTTTAAATTCTCTATTTTTAATTTTGAAATAATTAAAAAAAACACATGGGGCATAATATATTCTTAATAAAGGTTTAGTTGCTGACATACACATATCTAATATATAAAGACTCGTATTCTAGGCATCCATCATGGCCTCCAAGTCATCCATATCAATAATAGATATAGCGTCTCTCAGTGATTTTATGTCTCTATTAAGAACTATTCCTCTATACATAGAACATAACAACATGTTATGTTGCCCTATTGGCTCAGACCAAGGGTCTATGTAGCCTAGTATCCTGTTTCCAATATTGGACATACCAAGTATATAACAACATAAGAATAGCCATACTGGGGCAGACCGTTGATCCATTTTGCCCAGTATCATGCTTCAAACAGTGGCCAATCCAGGTCACAAGTACCCAGCAGAATCTCAGATAGTAGCAAGATTCTGTGTTATCAATCCCAGGATAGCAGTGGCTGTCCCCATTTCTGTCTCAATAGCAGACTATGGACTTTTCATCCAGGAACTTGTCCAAACCTTTTTTAAAACATACACACTAACCACTGTTACCAAATCCTCTAGTAATGAGTTCCAGAGCTTTAATTATTAATTCATTGAAAAAATATTACTACTACTACTACTTAACATTTCTAAAGCGCTACTAGGGCTACGCAGCGCTGTACAATTTAACATGGAAGGACAGTCCCTGCTCAAGGAGCTTACAATCTAAAAGACAGGTGTACAATCTAAAGACAAGTGTACAATCTAGAAGACAGGTGTAAATCTAGAGACAAGTGTACAATCTAAAAGACAAGTGTAGAGTCAATCTGATAGGGCATACTATATTTCTCGAAAGGTTAGGTGCCGAAAGCAGCATTGAAGAGGTGAGTTTTAAGCAGAGATTTGAAGATGGGTAGGGAGGGGGCTTGGCGTAGGGGTTGAGGAAGATTGTTCCAGGCATAGGGTGAGGCAAGGCAGAATGAGCGGAGCCTGGAGTTGGCAGTGGTGGAGAAGGGTACAGAAAGGAGGGATTTGTCCTGTGAGCGGAGGTTACGGGTGGGAACATAGGGGGAGATTAGGGTAAAGAGGTAAGTGAGGAGCTGCAGACCGGGTGCATTTGTAGGATAAGGAGGAGAAGCTTGAATTGTATGCGGTAACTGATCGGAAGCCAGTGAAGTAACTTGAGGAGAGGGGTGATATGAGTATATCGATTCTGGCGGAATATAAGACGTGCGGCAGCATTCTGAACGGATTGAAGGGGGGATAGATGGCTAAGTGGGAGGCCGGTGAGGAGTAAGTTGCAGTAGTCAAGGCGAGAGCGTCAAGGTCATGAGAGCGTGGAAAAAATATTACCTCCTATTTGTTTTTAAAGTATTACCATGTATTTCAGTGTCCCCTAATCTTATTTTTGAAAGCATACACAATCGATTTGAATTTACCCATTCTATACCACTCAGGATTTTGTAGACCTCAATCATATCCCCCCTCAGCTATCTCTTTTCCAAGCTGAAGAGCTGTAACCTCTTAAGCCTTACCTCGTATGAGAGGCATTCCATTTCCTTAATCATTTTGGTTGCCCTTCTTTGCACCTTTTCTAATTCTGTTATATCTTTTTTGACATACAGTGACCAGAGTTGTCTGAAGTGTGCTCTTATTAAAACTCATGTTAAAACTCATGCCATATAAGTGACTCAAACAGCACAATTACTCCAAAAGTAAATAAAAAAATTATTAAATACCACAAATAAGATTGCTAAAAAGCTTACATGCCAAGTAGGCTACATTAGTACTCGGCAATACTGCAAAAATACAGATAAAACTGTGGATTTAACTGCTATTCCTTAAAAGTTTGACTATGCTCACATGCATGATTAAATTTAAAAGCTATTCAGAAAAATCTCTATTTCAGAGATGTATAAATTATAATTGTTGACTAGTGGTACTGTATCATAATTTCTACCCTTATATAGCCAAAAAAACTAACACCTCATGTAAACATTTATTTATTTATGACTTTATATACTGCCTTTAACTGACAAGCAGGACAAAGTGGTTTACTTTACTTATAATAATGTTTAAATTAAAAGAAAAGAACTACAATAATTTTGAGAAACATTCATAAGAGAAACATTCATAAGTGAAACATTCAAAACACAGCAGTACAATTAATTTCTTTTTACTTTCTCTCCCAGGCACCGCAACCCAGTGTGCCTTCTCAATCGCTCATAAATGCATGTTGAAAAAAACATGTCTTCAACAGGGATTTAAAGGTCTTTAAGTTGAATTCACCACACAGGGATAAAGGTAAAGATTTCCACAGATGAGGAACGGCATAGCGCTCAGTACACCCCCATCATTCCAAACCTGGAACAAGATGATAATTGAATGATAATCATAGCACCTAAAGCAATTCTGATAAACTGATTCTAATAAAAAAATTTTTTTACTTATGTTAAATGATGCATTGATGAAAGATGTAATATTGATCAAATTGCCATCAGCACTCATTCAGAGTTCAGATCCCTACTCATCATGGGCTGGTACAAATGCTTGACTCCACCGATTTCTGATTTCAAAGTTAAAAAATCAGCCAAATGCTTCACTCCTCCGCTTTTCGATTTCAAAGTTCAAAACAATCAGCCAAAGTTCAAAAAAACCGATCCACTCCCTCCATATAGCTGTCCCACTGTTTTGAATCTTCAAGAGTCTCCCACATTATCATAATATGTATTCAGTCACAAACAGGGACTCTCCCCAACTTGGTCTGTGTACATCCCAGCCAGTGCAGAGAAAACCTTTTAAAAGTAACACTATGGGGCTCATTTTCATTTTCATTTGCTATTTTAAATGCTAACAATTTTTTAAGATGCTGAAACTTCATGGTTGGAATGCGTATGCGTTCCAATGGCATCATGCCGCGAGTGAGACCATCACAATGTGCCACAATCAGCAAAAACGGGAAAATTGTAACATAAACACTCTCTGCACATTAAAAAAAGCACCAACTTGTTCATATTTTGATTTTAAAGAAACATATGACGCAATCCTATTTCAAACTCACACCAGTTGTAAAAACCTGGATTACCCACATGCACTGATTTTGCATATAATCAATAACGGGAATAAATGAACACAGGGATATATATCATGTCAAGGACAGGGAGGGAGATCAAGCTCTTTACTCAAGCCCAGAGGAGTCACAGTCCTAATACCATTTTTTGTTCAGTCTTTATGAGCAGTTTGTCCACATTACCTCCTCTCCAAGTTATGGCAGATCTCTGTAATGTAAAAAATTTGTAATCTTCAAAATTATGGTTTATTTTCACAGAATGCGCCACCAAAGGTTTAACAACTAACTTTCTATTAAGAGCACTATCACGTTTTATCAATCTCTTGTTAAGTGCTTGCTTGGTCTTTCTTATATACATAAGTTTACATGGACAGATAGCAAGCATAAATCACTTTCTCTGTTTTACAATTCAAGAAATGTTTCAAAATGTACTCTTTGCCAGTGATTGGATGCTGAATAGGTTTCATAATCATATTGATTTAGCAAACAGAGCAGTTCCCGCATGGATAATGACCACGTGGCATTGTTGCTTCTGGTTTCAGAATTCTATCCAAATGCTGATGGAACAAGAATGTCCTTCAAATTTCTACTTGTTCATATTTATCATTGTTTTTAGTTTTTACCCCTGAGACAGCCCTGAGTGGATGAAACATGGACCACGTCGGGTACTGTTTTCAGATAAAGAATTGTTCTTGAAGCATTTTGTTTGGGATGTGCTTTTTTGTGCATCATTTTTCATTTGTCCACATTAAATTTCATCTGCCATTTTCCTAAGGCCTTCCTGCAATTTTTCACAGTCTGCATACACTTTGACAACTTTGAATAGTTTTGTGGTGTCTGCAAATTCACCTTAATTGTTCTCATTTCTAGATCATTTATAAATGTGTTAAATAGCACCAGTCCCAGTACAGATTCCTTGGGCACTTCGCTATTCACCCTTCAATACTGAGAGAAATGACCATTTAACCCTGGCCTCTTTTTTTCAGTTCTTAATCCACAGCAGAACATTGCCTCCTATCTCATGGCTTTTTATTTCTTCAGGAGTCTGTCATGAGGGACTTTGGCAAAAGCCTTCTGAAAATATAGATACACTACATAACCAGCTCATCTTTATCCACATGTTTACTTTTGCCTTCAAAGAAATGAATCAGATTGATTGAGGCACGACTTCCCTTGGCTGAACCCATGTTAGCTCTGTCCCACAAAACCATGTTTGTCTAAGTGTTCTATAATTTTATTCTTCATAATAGTTTCCATTGTTTTGCTTGACACTGGCTTCAGCCTTACCGTTCTGTAGTTTCCCAGATCACTCCTGGAGCCCTTTTTAAAAATTGGCATTACATTGGCCACTTCCCAATCTTCAGGTACTATGGACGATTTTAATGGCAGGTTAAAGATCACTAACAGCAGATCAGCAGTTTCACATTTGAGTTCTTTCAGTACTCTGGGGTATATACCATACGGTCCAGGTGCAAATACCTGATAGAGTCCCAAAATGTAGCAAGATTCCATCCTACTTAAACCCATGGATAAGCTGTGGCTTTTTTCCGAGGTTTACCTTAATGACGATTAATGGACTTTTCCTCCAGGAATTTGTTCAAAGCTTTTTAAAACCTAGCTATGTTAATTGCTTTTACTACTTGCTCTGACAATGAGTTCCAGAGCTTATCTATACATTGAGAACATATTTGCTCTTTTTTTTTTTTTTTTAATGTGCCATTATGTAACTTCATGGAGTGTCCCCCTAGTCTTTGTATTTTTTTGAAAGAGCAAACAATGGACTTGCATTTACCTATTCCACTTCATTCAGGGTTGTATACACTTCTATCATATTTCCCCTCAGCTGTCTCTTCTCATAGTTGAAGAGCCCTAACCTCTTTAGCCTTTCCTCATATGAGAGTCATTCCATCCCCTTGATCATTTTGGTCACTGTATTCCTTAACTTTTCCAGTTCTATTTTATCTTTTTTGAGATGCAGTGACCAGAATTGCATACAGTACTCAAGTGCACTCTCACCATGGAGCGATACAGAGCTTAATGATATTCTTTGTTTTACTCTCTATTCCTTTCCTAATAATTCATAATGTTCTGTTTGTTTTTTGGCTTTTGCTATACACTGAGCAGGAAATGTCCACAATGACACCTAGGGCCCCTTTTACAAAGGTGCACTAGTGTTTAGTTTACATGAAACGCAAAGACACCCATTATATTTCTACTAGCCGTTAAGCCTGTAACAACGGGCTAGTTTTTTGTTTTCCTATGGTCTCCCCCCTCCTACCCCGGCCACCAACCCTGCTCTCTCCCCTGCCCTCCCCCCAGCGTCTGTTTCCCTCAGTTCCGCCCCCTCCTTCCCTCCCTGCTCCCTCCTCCTCCGATTTCCACGCCCATGTCCAAGCCCTTCTCCCTATTGGGCTGTACTGCTGGTGGAGGCGGGGCTTGGACTTCTACACTCTCAGCGTTCCGACTCTTCTGTGCATTTGCAGGTGAGTCGGTCACTTGCCGTTTATACGTTTGATGGGCAGCTTAGCATTTTTTCACGTGAATTTTTAGCACGCACTAAAAACGCTAGTGCTCCCTTGTGAAAAAACCCCTGTAAATCTTTAACTGGTCAGTTGTTCTATGAACATTTTTTTAACAAAAAATATTTATTTATTTATTTATTAGGATTTACACTCCAAGGTCAAAATGCATGACACAGTTTGGTAAGTGAGCCTTGGTGTTTTCTCTGGAGAGGACTAAAGCCCATAGAAAGTCCACCTAGCCTTTTTTTTTCTTTGACCTAAACAGGATGGGGACTGCCATCAACAAACACACTCTTTTAAATTGGCTAACAGATTGCATTTCCTTCATTTATGCCCAGAGAGGCTTGGCTTGAGGGTCATGTCACACCTTACAATTTTTAGAGCTATATGGCTGCGTCGGTAGCCCCCCTCAAGTCTGCCTTCATAGAAATAATTTGCAGGGTTGCAACACGGTTTTCTATTCACGCATTTACATCACATTATATTGTTTGGAACAGGACTCCCGATGTGACAGTTGGTTTTGCCAGAGAGTTGTTCAGAATTTGTTTGGCATTCAGAATCCAGCTCCACCCCCAGGTCCATTTATTTCTCTTTCAGGATGCCGCTCAAAAAAATAAATAAATGTGTATATAAATATATATACACATTCACACACACATCTATATATAGTGTTCATTTATGCTATATTCCTTCTACTTGCCTGTAGCAAAGTGATATTTATTTATTTATAAAGGTAGTCTGTAGCTAGGGAGTCTCATGTGTAAAAATGATAACCTTCTTGTCCTTGGAGAAAATGGAGTTACTTACCTGTAGCAGGTGTTCTCCGAGGACAGCAGGATATATATTCTCACATATACTCCCTCCTCCCTTTGGAAGTGAATTCTGTTAGCTAGAGACTCGATGGCCTAGGTCTCATGCGACAGCCGCAGGTGAGAAAGTGCACACGCAGCACATGTGGTGAACTCTCGAAGAAGCTGTATGGCTATTCCTGAATGGTTCTCCATCAGATAACGTCACTCTCATATGAGAATATGTATCCTGTTGTCCTTGGAGAAATCTGCTACAAGTAAGTAACTTTGTTTATTGTGCATTGGTAAAGAAGACGACAAATAGACAAACAACAAATAAGCGCAACTGAAAAAGATAATATAGAGCAACTGTGCAAAAGATTGCATGAAGAGGCATATAAATGGGTGTCGGCGGTATTTTGAGGCAACAGTGAAGGTGCCAACTGATTACATCAGTGCAGAGCTTGAAGCCCACAAGCCCTTGATTACAATCCATAAAGTACACAGTGCTTCTAAAAATCATTAATGATAGTCTGAAGTAGTCTAACCAGTGGAGACACATTGGCAACAAAGCACGTAGTGGGTGGAGTGGATTAGTAGCCTAGTGTTTGACGTACCAGGCTGACAACTAGGGAAGCCTGGTTCAGATCCCATTGTTGCTTCTTATGGTCTCAGGCAAGTTACTCAGGGCTTGTTTTACAAAGCTGCACTAGTGATTCCTGTGCGACAAATGAGAGGAAGACCATAGGAATAGAATGGGCTTCCTCTCATTTGCTGCACCGAGAATCAGTAGCGTGGTTTTGTAAAAGAGGCCCTTTGTCCTCCATTGCCTCAGGTACAAAATTAGATTGTATGCCCTCTGGGTACAGGAATTACTTAGTGTACCTGAGTGTAACTCGTAATTTTGGGTTAAACTAAAGTTCTTGCTACAGCTTCCAATGTCTGTTGGCCTGCTGTTTGTTCTGCTGTGCTTGCATTGCAGATCTTCTGCCTCTCTTGTCTTTCTCAGTAAGTAAATATAAATATATTTGGACTTCTACAATGCAACAGTCCTTTCAAAATGTTCTTTGTTTAATACAGCTTATTTGCCTACTCTAGTTGTAATAAGGATGGTTTCTACCAGGGGCGTATCTGGACTCCGGCGGTAGGGGGGGCCAGAGCCAGAGAGAGGGGGCACATTTTAGCGCGCCCCCCCCCCGCCGCCGCCGCCGCCGCCGCCCCCACCGCCGAGCCCCCACCGCCACCAATGACTTAGTCTCTCCACCCCCCTCCCGCCGCCAACCCTCCCCCGCTGCCGTTCTTACTTTTGCTGGCGGGGGACCCCAACCCCCGCCAGCCGAGGTCTGCTTCCACCTGCCGCTGCCTTCAAAACTTCTTCTTCAGCCGGCGGGGGACCCCAAACCCCCGCCAGCCGCCCCGCGCTGTTTAAAATTCATCTTCGGCCTCCGTGGCCGTGCTGCTGGGATAGGCGGCGCTGTTGAAATCCACTTCGGAGTCTGACGTCGCAGCACGTACAACGTACAACGACGTCAGACTCCGAAGTGGATTTCAACAGCGCCGCCTATCCCAGCAGCACGGCCACGGAGGCCGAAGATGAATTTTAAACAGCGCGGGGCGGCTGGCGGGGGTTTGGGGTCCCCCGCCGGCTGAAGAAGAAGTTTTGAAGGCAGCGGCAGGTGGAAGCAGACCTCGGCTGGCGGGGGTTGGGGTCCCCCGCCAGCAAAAGTAAGAACGGCAGCGGGGGAGGGTTGATGGCGGTAGGGGGGTCCAGGGCAAAATCTGCGGGGGCCCAGGCCCCTGAGGCCCCACGCAGATACGCCCCTGGTTTCTACAGAATTTGATATGTTCATAGCAACAAATACTACACGCGTACAAACTTAATATTTTGACTGCATGTTGACAGGCAGCTTGTGATTTGCTTCGAAGAATAATCCGCATCCGGTATCTCAGCAAGAGACTTCAAGGACAGCTTCAGGGAGGAAGCAGAGAAATAACCAAAGCTGCTCAGAGTCTCAATGAACTTGGTAAGTCATTTTTTGCCTTTATTTGCTGACATATTTATTGATATTTAACGTGAGTGAAAATTGCTGTAATTGGGATAATCAGGCATGGATATAAAAGAGGAGGACTGAGAAGATGGGCTAAAAATAAAATAAATTTTAACCTCCTCCTCCCAATAAATTGAAAAATAGTGTTTATAGCCTGGAATTGGCATCAAGTAAGCTCAAAAAGTATGCGGTCTGTAATTTGCATTCTCCTTCTGTTTAAATGAAGTACTAGGACTGGCCAGTGGCAACACTATATTTGGTTTTTTTTTTCCCCCCTCAAATTATATTTACAGACCTTAATGGAATCTAATGATGCTCTAAAAGCATTGGTAAAGGTTTTTAAATAGGCTTTCTTGTCTTAAAAAGGAGCAAGGGATACATTTCATAAAATGTTTGTACTCTGTGTTTGTATTCCAGTCTATACCCTGTGTTGATATCTTCAGTTGGCTTCTAAGTTAAAGAGTTGGAGGGTGGTAGTGAGAAAACTATGCTTGACCACTCTAGGGTCTATAGGGGGTAGGATTAAACCATAGGGTAACAAGGCATGGTATGGTATATGCCTTTGCATTTTGTGCCTGAGCCAGGGTTCTATTTCAAACCTCAGCCTGGGTCACTTATGCTTCATCTGAGAAGGTGCCTGTAGCAGCATGGGCTCAGAGAATTAGTGTTGTTAACAATATTTTGACATGGTTCAGAGGCTTTCTGACTGCTAGATCTTATAAAGTCAGACAAGGTAGAGATTTTTCAGACAGATGGAGTAATCCCTGTGGAGCACCTCAGGGTTCTTCCCTTTCACTAATGCTGTTTAATGTCTGTCTTCACACATTGGGTGCTGGACTAGCCAGGGCTGATTTTTCTATTCATAACTATTCAGATGACTTCTTAGTGATGATTCCTGTTTATTCTACTTTAGCACATATATCCGCTATGGTGCATGATTGTCTTAAGTTGATTAATTCTTGGATGAGGAAATTTAAACTTATCATGAATAAAATTAGATTTTTGTTGTTGGATAATAAGCCAGATCCTTTGATTATGTGTTAATAGACCTTAAAAAAATCTTCACTTTCACCCATGATCAAAATCTTGGGAGTTTATTTAGGCCAAACCTTATCTTTGGACCATCATGTTAATACTTTGATAAAAAGTTGTTTCTTCTTGATGAGGAAACTAAGGCGTATTAGAAATACTTTTGAAATTAAGCAGTTTAGATCATTATTGCTTACTAAATTAGATTATTGTAATCTTTTATAGTTGGGTGCATTGAAACAAATCATTCAAAACTGCAGCGAATTCAAAACATTGTAGTAAGGTTGATTTTTTTTCTCTGCATAAATATGGCAGAATTTTGACTTATTATATGGAACTGCAGTGGTTGCCTATTGAGGCTACAATACAGTTTAAATTTTGTTGTGTGGTGTTTAGAGTTTTGTCCAGAGTACTTAATCTCATTTTGCATTTATCTCACTTAATAGGTCTAAAAGAGTTTGCAATTATTTCTCTTTTACTTTTTTACCTATTAAGGGTATAAAAAGAGTTAGTCTGCACAAAACCTTCTGACTGTTCAAGCTATGAGGATTTGTTTTAATCATTATTTTTATTTTAGGAAAAAAAACCCTAAAAACCTAGGCTTCTAAACAGGATTCTTTTGTGTTTATCCCACACATGTTTGAACTCCATTACCATTTTCATCTCCACCACGTCTCATGGGAGGGCATTTCATGTATCCACCACCCTTTCCGTGAAAAAATACTTCATGACATTACTCCTGAGTCTGCCCCCTTTCAACCTCAATTCTTGTCCTCTAGTTCTACCACTGTCCCCTCTCCGGAAAAGATTTGTTTGCAGATTAATACCTTTCAAATATTTGAACATCTGTATCATGTCACCCCTATCTCTCCTTTCCTCCAAGGTATACATGTTCAGGTCGGCAAGTCTCTCCTCATAAGGTTTGCAATGCAAATCCCATACCATTTTTGTAGCTTTTCTTTGCACCGCTTCCAGTCATTTTACATCTTTAACAAGATATGGCCTCCAAAACTGAACACAATACTCCAAGTGGGGCCTCACCAAAGACTTATAGAGGGGCATCAACACCTCCTTTCTTCTGCTGGTTATACCCCTCTATGCAGCCTAGCATCCTTCTGGCCAACTTAGCACACCATCACAGGTCTAGAAAAAAAATGTGCACTCAATATTAAATGTCCACAATTCTCAATCAGAGTATAACACCACATGTATATCCACAGGCAAAAAAATGTATATCAAATGATATTCTCCAAACAAAAATTGTTCATCTAATCCATTTAGCTCACACTTTCTTCAATTAGTGCAGGAGTATATCACAAACTAATGCAATTTTTGTGTAGAGGAGCTGAAGAGTTGTTGGAAGTCTATGCAAGACATAGCAAAATGGCACAGGGTCTCAATCAAAGCATCAGTTTCCTGTTGCCCAGGGGAGAATACCGCAGACTATCATACCAATGATAACCTCCACTACAGACCCCAGAGTAACTACTGTTCTTCGAGGATGTCAGGCTAGTTGTATTCTCGCAACTGGGTGACCTCATTTGACGGAGCTCGGTGTGGACGCTGACTAGTGAGATGAATGTAGAAATTTCTAACAGCATACCACCATGCATGTGCTGGTGCCTTTGCCTGATGCACGAGCGCAGGTCCCTTAGTCTACTTTATAGTTAATTGTATGAGCTGAATTGGCCTTTGCTAACACTTCACTCACACTCTCTCTCGGAGAGAGAGAGAGAGAGATAATATCTACTGGACTTGGCGATCGGCTTGACGGTATTATGTAAGCCACATTGAGCCTGCTAATGGGTGGGAAAATGTAGGATACAAATGTTACAAATAAATAAATTATATATGTATATATATATATATGTATGTATATATGTATATATATATGTATATATATATATATATATATATATATTATATATATATATATATATATAATATACATTTTTTTGTGAAATGTTTTATTAAGA